>NW_026732751.1:0-62500 GCF_028476545.2 Physella acuta | reverse complement strand
AATATGTATGCAATATGTATGCAATAAAAGATGAGGAATATATGAACGCCTTCCTGACTCATTTAAATTGGATCGTCGTTGTATTTGTGTGTGTTCATGCAAGCATCGACCCTGTCCCAGTAACTCACATCATAACATCGAGTCTGAGATAAACACACATCACATTTGTAGATCAGACTTTTTCCGCCCCGGAGGAGGGGGAAGGGTACTTGGAATATTCGGGGTGGGGGCGAACTAAATTTCCTGGGGAGGGGGTAGACACTGGTAAAAGTATATTTTCTATATACATTCTAGACGTGCTTCAGGGTTTGTGGGAGGGGCTTATCTCCTCTTCCCCCCCCCCCCCACCCGCTCCCCTTTCTCTTCCCCACTGGATAATAGTCAGTTTTAAATTAGGTTTTCGTTTCCGACTAAATTTGAAGTTGAGGTGATGATTTGGGTTTCAACCTAGCGGCCGTTGTATTTCTCCCTCAACGGGCCATTTATCTCGTCTATAATTACGTCACATAGTAATGATATAGACTCTATAATTCTCTTTAGGGGCAAGACGATGTAAGCCGACTATCTAACCCTCCTCCCGCTCCCCTCTCGCACTCCACGCATTTCGCTACCACCCCCACACCTCACCAATCTGGTGAGCTGTGGTTCACTCCGAATGTTTACATTAATTTACAATCGTAGATTCGGGTGACGGCCATTAGGGGCAGATAATTTAGCTTTTAACGATTTGAAACTAAGGGGAGGTAAGAAGTTCTGCTTGATCTTTTCATTGTCGTCTGTAAGCTGTCGTCACGGACGACTGCTTTCACGGGGGCGGTGAGGGGATGGGAGGGAGGGTAGTGTCGAATTCACAAATTATGAGTTACTGAAAAGTAGAAAATAAAACAACTAAACAGCTGCTTGTGCTCGTATACGAAGTATAGAAGAAGTATTGTAATAGTGAAAAAAAATAAAATGCGAGTGATCTCTCTATAAACTTTCTCGAATATTCTTCTATAATATACATTTATAAAGTAAAAAAGGGAAAGTGAGAGCATCGAAAGGCTAAATTACGTAACCACTATCAAATGTGCAGCTATTTGTTCTGTTGGTGTCACACACTTACACACTTGAAGGCTGTTGTATAATAATTTGCTTGATCGAATGATATGCAGGTTTGGAAATTTCCTATGTGGTTTAACCCCAGTCCACTTCGGTGGACGGTGTATTTGCTGTCAGCCCCTCCCTAACTTTTGTCGAATGGCGTCAATTCTTGCAAACGTTATATAGATCCGTCTGAAAAAGCATTTAGGGGTCTAACTCGAACAGTTGTTAATTCAATTGCAATTCAATTGTCACCCCCCCCCCCCCCTAAATTGTGTCACCTTGTGCGGTCCGCAACCCCCGTCTCTGAGTAAGGATCCCAAGTCTTTTAATGTCCCAAGGGCCCCCGGCTGATCTGTTACGAAACTTCGCGTGGCACATTTGAATATACCAATAAGGTCGCTTATTGGGGGAGGGATGGGGGGAGACGGACGGTGTGTCGTAAAGGCTACCACGAATAGGCTGATATGTTGAAACTTGAGCTAGTAGTACAACACTACAGTAGTTACTGTCCCTTCAATGTCACCGTGATTAAAGATAAACGCTTTGTGTGTCGATGTAGTTCGAAAGGGAAGTAGTGACTGGAAGAAAATGACATGTGTATGTGTGTGTGTGTGTGTGTCACGTGTGTGTGGGCGGGGGGTGTTATGGTGTGGTAAACACATGAAAACAGTTCACAACGATGTCACGGGTAAATGGCATGTGAAACGCGTTACACTGGCCAGCTCTCGTAATTCATTTGGTTCCTGGAGTTTAGATAGGATTATTGCGTTTCACACATCATGGCTGTTAACTACGCCTGCTTGTTTCAAGAGTTCATCGTTTATACTTGCTAAAGCATATGGTTGGACAGCTCTAGACTTGTTTGTTAGGCGGTGTTAACTAATTAATTTGTACACTTTTACTTCTAGCTATCACAGGTAACCCCTGAGTGTAATGGCCATGAAAGCCCATGTCGGCGGCTCGCGGCTGTTTGTCCAACAGTGCAGGGAGCCAAAGCTTGGGGGATTAGTGGCTGCTACACGTAGTGTGGCCGAGAAATCCCATTCGGAGGTTCCCAAAACTGCCTGTCGAACAGTGGAGGGGCTGATGGTGGGAGATTATTGGCTGCACGGACGGGGTCATGCAGCAGGAAGTCTACAGAAGCCAGTAGCCAAGCAACCGGGCCGGTATCACGGCAAACGTGACGACGGATCCCCTAGAGTGTAGTTGCGAAAAGCCCCATACTGACGGTGCACTGCTCAGGGTGTGCCAGTTCTGGGAAGTAGCGAGCACTAGTCCAACCGGGCTGGGATGAAGTCACGAATTGATGAACCCCAGAGGTGTTGGCCTTGAAAGCTCATGCCGTAGGCTCGCAAGATCGGTCTGGCTAGCCGGTGGCGGGGGTCGAAAGTATGAGTTAGTAGGGGTTATATCACCGATGGGTCGGGAGCATGTCCCCCCACGATGTGTTGGCCAGGAAACCCCATTCGGAGGTTCGCAAGATTGGTCTAGCCAGCCAGTGGCGGGGGCTGATGGGTGGGCGAGTAATGGTTAGATCGCACCGGTGGGCCCATGCAGGAGCCAGGAGCTAGTCTCTTGGGGCTAGTCTCTTGGAGCCAGTCTACAGAAGCAAGTTAAGTTAGATTTTGATTTAATATATTTGATGTAATAAACATGTATTAGTATATTTCCATGTTTTTTTCTCTTCCATTTCTTCCAGGTGCTTGTAGTTAGGTCTCCGGCACTAACAGGGCTACCATTCCTCCTCGGAGGGTAGCACTGCCCAATGGGGGGGATGAAGTGGTTCGACTTGTAATGGAGAATCCCAGCACATTCCCACTCTGTGAAACCTTACACTCGGTAGTGCTGCCGTGGGTAGGGGGAGCAGCGGGGGCCTCATAATGCGAGCGGTGTCTGGGCATTGTTAACTAATCAATTCCATTTCTTTTTTTCCCCCATGCAGCTTGTACTCCACACAGACGGGGCTACCAGTCCCTTCCCGATGGTAGCGCTGCCTGACGGTGGGGAGGAAGTGGTTCGACTTGTGTTCGGAGATTCCCAGCACATTCCCAAGCTGTGAAACCTTACACTCGGTAGTGCTGCCGTGGGTAGGGGGAAGCAGTGAGGGCCTCAAGTGTATTGAGCGGTGTTTGAATTTAAGCTAATGTATTGATGTATTTATGTCAAGTATTGATGTATTTATGTCAAGTATTGATGTATTTATAATGTATTGATGTATTTCTATATTTGTTAGGTATTAAATATTTTTTGCTCTATTTTTTTTATTTACAGTTTGCGACATACGTGACGAAATCCCCTTGAGTGTAGGCGTGAAAAGCCCCATACTGACGGTGCATTGCTCTTGTGTGCCAGTTCTGGGAATTAGCGCTCACTGGTCCAGCCGGGCTGGGATGGAGTCACATCTTCACGAAGAGCCCCAGAGGTGTTGGCTTAGAAAGCTCATGCCGTAGGCTCCCAAGATCGGTCTGGCTAGCCGGTGGCGGGGGTCGAAAGCATAGTTAGTATGGGTTATATCCCCGATGGGTGCCGCATGACTCCCCTCCGATGTGTTGGCCAGGAAACCCCATTCGGAGGTTCGCAAGATTGGTCTAGCCAGCCAGTGGCGGGGGCTGATGGGTGGGCGAGTAGTGGTTGTATCACACCGGTGGGGCCATGCAGGAGCCAGGGGGCTGAGTGCTGCCCACCAACAAGAAGGACGCTACTGCATTTTTCCATGGGACCGTAAGGTTCAATGAGGTAAGTTGACCATAGCATTTTTTTATAGCCTTTTTATATAATGTATAGAGCTATAATTAGCTTAATTCTACAACTAAAATATGAGCTGTCCAGCCCACATGCATCTAGCAAGGATCTTTTTGGCTGAAATTCTTATTCATTTTTTAAACTTGCCTTCATATACATGAAATATGGACCAGTAGTGCGTATTTTCATCATACGGCCCAATACTAAGACGAAAAATAAAGGATAATGTTCCTTGCTGTCGGGCTGTCTAGAATTTCTTCTTGGTATGTATGTTGTTTTGTACATTTGTGTACATTTGTCATTTTATAATTTTCCAATTTCTTTCTTGAGATCTTCAAATGTCTACGATGTATTATTTCTGTTAATTTTCATTTTCAAAATATCCCCAGCCGTAGCCCAATTGCTTATCCGTTGTCAAAGTTAGATGACCAGAAAAGTATGCAACATTGCTTGAATTTGTACGTTCACATACCCGTACAGGAATCTCCATGCAAGTAAAGTTTAATGTTTGTTTTAAACTTGCATTTTTAAATTTCTGATTTAAATCTTTTCGTTAAAGGTGCATTGACGGAAATCCCAGCACACAGCCACATCTGGTTTTGTAGAGGAATGTTTTGTAAGTGAAGCTGTGGTCAGAGCACATCTACAGGCGACAGCACGGCTTGGTATTTGATCATGTTCATGTTTTCTTGGTTTCTTTCTTAGGCTTTGTGTACTTAATTTTGTACAGGTATGTTTCAAGCATTTCATTTACTACTTTCTTTTGCACACAGATACTTGTTTTAGACAGGTAGCATGACTATAATCTATGTATATTCAATTTTGGAATGTTATTTTGACATGTTATGTT
The DNA here is from genome assembly GCF_028476545.2 of Physella acuta. Classification (NCBI taxonomy): domain Eukaryota; kingdom Metazoa; phylum Mollusca; class Gastropoda; family Physidae; genus Physella; species Physella acuta. The sequence continues at coordinate 57,822 of NW_026732751.1, read as the reverse complement.
ATTTTTGCTGTTTGAAATTTTTGTTCAGAAGCCATAATGCTTTTATTTTTATTTTTTCAGTAAGATCATGGGATGTGTGCACAACACATGCATGATGTTTATCACAGGTGGGTTGATGAGTAATTTTTTATGTTCTATAAGCAAACAAAAAACTCCTTTTGTTCCTATTAAATAGGTCAAACTGGTCAGAACACGTAACTACAGGAGACAATTAAGCATTGTGTTTAGAGGTAAAGATGGAGACAAGGGAAGAAACTTTGCTTCGCCAAGGGAAACAATGGTTTTCAAGACAGGTATGTTGGAAATAGCATTTTAAATTATCTGACATGTGGGCTATGTTTAAAAAAGTTTAACTTTGTATTTTATTTTTGCACACGCTACTAATTTTAATCTTTTTATTCGAGCAGCCATGGAGATCACCAGGTACTGTAAATCCATTATTTTGTGTTTTGTTTACATTCAGATTGTGTGTCTTGAATTTTGTTTCAGCCATCCCTGACACAGTTTTCCAGAAAATAGTGGAACATCCTCCAGTCATGTATAAATGGCAGTGTGTGAAACAGTAGCACAGTTCTGTCTTCATTGAAAACTTACACAAGTGTTATAATCTACCACAATTTTGGTGAGTCTATGTTAACTACTAGCTTCCATTCTTTTGTAAAACAATTTCTTCTTTAAATACATTGTTTTCTTTTAAATTGCATTCAAATCTCATTGTCCTTCCCTCTATAATTTTGTTTCAGCCTACCTGTATGTAAAAGTTGCGTCAAATATCTCTTCTAGTTGGTTGTTCCAAGTTTCCAGTGAATTAGACAGTTGCCAAGCTAAATGGAAAACAGATGAAAAAAGTGTCATTGAATGTTCATAAAATAAAAAGATTAAAATAAGTTAGCCTGTTCTTTTGTTTGTGGTTGGATGTGTTCCCCAGGAAGAATGGTCCTAATTTAACTTTTTAAAAAACTGAATTGCTTTCAATGGGTTTTAAAGTAAATTTTATTGTTACTAAATGTGGCTTTTTTATATAGTTCCATTGTATGTCTGCAGTTGGAATATAATTGTGTGTGGAGATTAGTACTTTAAAGTAAGCTACACGCTCTAGTTAGTACTATATCGTAAGCTATATGGGGGAAGGGGGAGGGGTCCTTACATCCTAGCCCAGCATGAAATTATAAAAATCAGCATAAAGACTTACGGTTGAGATAAATTAAATCAACCATTTGTAGACATGTTAGTCACAGATGTCGTGAGCAGCATTATTTACCATAAAGGTTCACATGATAAAGGATGTAATAAAACATACGTACTTGGTCGCAGTTTTTCATGTTAAGGGGAGAGAACTTGTACATTGTTCTCTTCTTGGGGGAGATTTTGTCTGAGTTATGGAACTTGTCAAAGGGCAAGATTTTGCCTGAGGAGAAAATATTAAGCCATACTTTTGGTGATGGGAGTTCGGTCTAAGCTGGGAGTAATGACTTAAGCAGTTTTAAATTCGTACACACTTTTTGTTTTAAATTACTATTATATGAATTAAAACATTTTAAAACAATTCGTAGTAAAAAAGAATTACTTTGTATATTTTGGAGGCATCAACCATTGAGTTTTTTTTTTCAAAAAGACAACATACCAAACAGTTAACTTACCCAGTCTAAATATTTTAAAATTTAGCGCATGTATTGGGACATTGCAGTAGCGTAGCGAGGGGGGGGGGGGGGGGGGCGGGGGGGGGGGGGGCATATGTCCCCGGGCGCCGACCTTAGGGGGCGCCAAAATGGGTTGGAAAAGTAAATAGAAAGGTTGAGGGGGGTGCAAATCAAAATCTCAAGGGGGGGTGCAAATCGAAAAGTTTGTCCCCGGGCGCCGGGAAGGGTCGCTACGCCTCTGGGACATTGTGCCGGTACATTGGACCACGAGATGTCACCGAGCCCCACCCCCCTGGACAATCTTGTGAGCTCTTAGCATTTAAACAATTCTGGGGTAAACGGTAGAAAAAACATCGGGTGTTGGCATGATGTCATTGGATACAAGGTTACCAAAGTCGACAATATTACGTAACAGTCTTGGATTTTTGTGATTTGTGTTTGTAATACAGCCCAAATTTAGCACTGTCATCCCTTTTTCATCACAATTGTTTGACCTGTACTGTAGCCCCTTCTTTTTTAATGGTTAATTCTTACTCCTACTTAAAACATTATTCCGATAATGGACTGATCCAAAAATAGGCGTGTTAGATTCTTAGTTGTTGGCGTAATCATCTCAAGTTGTGTTTCTAATGCATGAGAAATCCAGTACCCTTTTCGCATTATTGGTATTACCGAAGTCCGACAATAGATTATTCAGAAAATAGGTTGTTAGTAGTATTGTAATCTTAGCTCAGGGTCTAGTGTTAAGTTCAGAGCTCAGGTCAGGCATAGGGTTAGCGTTGATGATAGTAAGTCATCTATGTATTCAGTTAACTATCAGTAGCCTAACACCCATTTCTTAAGAAGATTCCGTTATTGTGGAATTATTATTCGTCTTAACCTCACCCCCAACCCTCCCCCCACCCCCAACCCCATTGTACGAATAATGTCACAGGTAAAAAAAAAAAGTCTGGTTTTGCTAGTAAAAAGGTCACAGAAAGTCACAAAACAATTATTTTAATTTACATGTTGAGAATGGTAAAATAATGCGGGTTTTGTTTCCATTAGTTTGACCTTTTTTCACATTCACTTCAATAATAGACACTTTCGGTGAGATAGCTTGTTATTATTGTCAAATACGATTTAGTAATATAGCGAAGGCTAGTAATTACTGTAGGACGTGGATCTGGGTTAGGTATACGTTTAATCTACCAAAGTCATCTACCATAAAATGTACAGCCCCGTATCAAATCGTACACAGTCTTGTACCACATCATAAACAGCCCCATACCACATCACATACAGCCCTGTACCACATCACATACAGCCCTGTACCACATCACATACAGCCCTGTACCACATACAGCCCTGTACCACATCACACACAGCCCTGTACCACATCATACACAGCCCTGGACCACATACAGCCCTGTACAACATACAGCCCTGTACAAGATCATATACAGCCCTGTACCACATACAGCCTTGTACAACATCACATACAGCCCTGTTCAACATACAGCTTTGTACAACATCATATACAGCCCTGTACCACATCACATACAGCCCTGTACAACATACAGCCCTGTACAACATCACATACAGCCCTGTACCACATCACATACAGCCTTGTACCACATACAACCCTGTACCCACATCACATACAGCCCTGTATCCGACATGTATGGCCCTATAAGTGACACGACCTACAGATTATATTTATGCACCACATCATCATATTCATTGTACCACATCACCATATGTGTTGTATCACATCATCATGTGACCTCAAGCACAGTTCTATCACTAGTACTTGACCTTCAAATGACCTTGTCGACACAACCTCAACATGACGCTGTGCCAGAACTATTGGGTCAATCTGACTTTTGACCTGAGATGTCACTGAATTTAACCTCGATTTTGGAAACGCACTGAGTTTTCACTATTACGCAATTAGGTAGATAATTGTGGGGTGAACGTTTGAACTTAACTCAACCATCGGGGATTTGAATGATGACCGTAAGTTACGTAACCAGGCTATGACAGGCGAAAGTGTTACGTAACAGCTTAGATTGTGATGAGTTTGTGAGTTGTGTTACTAATACAGCCATGTGTTGGGGATATGAATGACGTAATATGACCACAAGTTACGTAATTGGGTCATGACAGTCAAACCAGTTACGTAACAGCTTAGTCTGTGAGTTGTGTTTCTAATACAGCCATATTTTAGACCTGTCATCCCTTTTTATGACAATGGTTGGACCTGCTTTGTCCACTCTTCAAATAAACGTCCTACCTCTGTCCGATAATAGACTCTTCCCATATTACTTGCCCCAAGTCACAACCAGCGTTTCTTCCAGACTTTTTTCTCCGGGGGGGGGGTGCACTTGAAATTTTCGGGGGGGGGGGGTAGACTTTCTTCGGGGGGGGGGGGGGGTGGACACTGTTAAAAGTATATATTTTCTATATAAATTATATAAATTTTATTTCGTTCGGGGGGAGGGCGGTAATAAATTTTTCGGGGGGCTTAGCCCCCCCCCCCCCCCCCCCCGAAGAGATGCCTGGAAGAAACTCTGGTCACAACAACACGACCTTTAGATGGGTTATTATTCTGACGTCACAAGATTCTAAGGTGACCTGTGCCTACACTCACAACTTAAGATATTCAGTTGTCTTCCACTTATTTGTTGGAATTGTTCAATACGTCAACAATCGTATAGAATTGTGTCGGATAATCCTCAATTCACGCTGATCAACACACATGCACCTGTTATAGAAAGTTATTGTGTGACAGAGTTGTATAGTGACATAGTTCTAACATGGGAGAGTTGTAACATGGCATAGTTATAACATGGCATAGTTGTAACGTGACATAGTTGTAACGTGACATAGTTGTAACGTGACATAGTTGTAACGTGACATAGATATTACATGACAGAGTTGTAACATGACAGAGTTGTAACATGACAGAGTTGTAACGTGACATAGTTGTAACGTGACATAGTTGTAACGTGACATAGTTGTAACGTGACATAGTTGTAACATGACAGAGTTGTAACATGACAGAGTTGTAACGTGACATAGTTGTAACGTGACATAGTTGTAACGTGCAGGGTTCGTACTGCTTTTTGAAAATGAAATTCCAGACTTTTTCCAGACATTTTCCAGACTTTTTTTGGAAAAATTCCAGACTTTAGACAGATAATGTGTTAGCGAATAATTTTTTAAAATGATGCACTATTTGTACTGTCATTATAATTACTTATACTAAATTGACATTTATTTCAGGCTATATTCACAGTGAACTTTCTCTAGCCAAATTGACAAAAAAACATTTTTTCTAAGTTTGCCTACTCCACCCTACCAAAAATTTTAACAATTAAAATAATTGATTAAAATGATGCAACTATTTTGTTTCCAACATTAGACTTATGTAATCTGTTCCTGATCTAATTGCTTATGTTTTCAATTAAACTATCATTAAAATGGTATTGCATAATAGTGAGAGTTAATTACTATAAAGAATAATAATGTAATGTATTAATTTAGGTCTGCTCTTGTTAAGTAGCCTAAATAAATATAGGTTACTTGTAAAAAAAAATGTAGAGCAAAAAAAAAAAAAAAAAAAATCATTCACTGTTTGTGCTTATAGTAATAGCTGAGAAACGGGTCTGCAATTTAAAAAAAAAAGTTGCCGGTATCCTTCTTTCCCCCCCCCCCCCCCACATACACGACACGGTGAAGGGGTCACTGTGAGGTCATAGTAGTCTAGACTTCAGTATGCCTGTTTAATACGTCATAACAGGAACTGTGCTGTGACTTATACCCCCTCCCCCACCTTACTTACCAAGCGGTACCAACTACGCACTTGGGGTCACGGTGAGTTCACACAAAGGACCGATGTTACAAGGAGGGGCGGGGTAGTCTAACTTTAATCGTCAGCATTTGCAAAGATTTCAAAAAACAGTTTAATGGAAGGTGAATTAAAATTAAAGGGGTCATCCATTTATGACGTACACATGGAGGGGGGAAGGGGTCAGAAGATTTTGTGATTACATTCTAAAACAAACATAAAACTTGTATCTTGTGAGTAGAAAGTAAAATTAAGACGACTGTGTTAGTGTTTTAAAAACCATCACAGCGTGTAAACAAAACACGGTATTTATATCTGCCCTAACATTATTATAAAACCCTCCTCCCGACTTTCCGGAGTGTGACGTCATTTATGGTCGACTCCTTAATAAAAAATAGTACCTCTTGGTTAAGCTGAAGCAAACAGAATTACAGGTATGAACCCAAGGAGGCCTTGCGACTTATTAATCTTATAAATGCTAATATTAATCCAAAGTAAGTGAACGCGTGTGGACAGAGGGCAGGGAGGGGGAGTGGGGAAAGGGGGAAGTCTAAAATCCGAAAAATTGTTGTAATTCATAAATGGATGACGCCTTACAGACTGATACATTATATCTAAACTACCACTCACACATCTCTCCCATAACTTTTGTTATGACTGCCTGCATGCAAACTCAAACGATGAAAAAATAGCGGGTAAAATCGAGAGCCTAACAATTCTGACGGCGATCATTCTTTCAATAAATGACAATTGTAAGTACTTGTAACACATTCACACGGTCAGTCGTGCCACAAAATATCTCTTCCCTCCCTTCCCCTCTTCTCCCAATGACGTAGTAACTGAGCATTTTTTCTGCGAACCAGCGAAAAAACGTGACAACACAGTGTAAACCCGCGCGATAGCGCGGGAAAAAAATTGGAGTAAATTCACTTAAAAATAGCAATTTTTTAAGTTGGAAAATATGGACTACGAAGTTTTGTTTCTAAAACTAGATTCCAGACTTTTTCCAGACTTTTAAAAAATCCTGCCCAAAAACTAGCGATTTTCCAGACTTTTTTAAGTCTTAAATTCACTTTTCGAAATTCAAGACTTTTTCCAGACTTTCCAGACTGCGTACGAACCCTGAACGTGACATAGTTGTAACGTGACATAGTTGTAACATGGCATAGTTGTAACATGGCATAGTTGTAACGTGACAGTTGTAACATGACAGAGATGTAATATGGCATAGATGTATCGTGACATAGTTGTAACATGACATAGATTCACGTGACAGAGTTGTAACGTGACATAGTTGTAACGTAATAGAGTTGTAACGTGACATAGTTGTCACATGACAGGGTTGTCACATGACTTAGTTGAAACATGAGATAGTTGTCACATGACATAGTTGTAACGTGACATAGTTGTAACGTGACATAGTTGTAACATGACAGAGTTGTAACATGACAGAGTTGTAACGTGACATAGTTGTAACGTGACATAGTTGTAACGTGCAGGGTTCGTACTGCTTTTTGAAAATGAAATTCCAGACTTTTTCCAGACATTTTCCAGACTTTTTTTGGAAAAATTCCAGACTTTAGACAGATAATGTGTTAGCGAATAATTTTTTAAAATGATGCACTATTTGTACTGTCATTATAATTACTTATACTAAATTGACATTTATTTCAGGCTATATTCACAGTGAACTTTCTCTAGCCAAATTGACAAAAAAACATTTTTTCTAAGTTTGCCTACTCCACCCTACCAAAAATTTTAACAATTAAAATAATTGATTAAAATGATGCAACTATTTTGTTTCCAACATTAGACTTATGTAATCTGTTCCTGATCTAATTGCTTATGTTTTCAATTAAACTATCATTAAAATGGTATTGCATAATAGTGAGAGTTAATTACTATAAAGAATAATAATGTAATGTATTAATTTAGGTCTGCTCTTGTTAAGTAGCCTAAATAAATATAGGTTACTTGTAAAAAAAAATGTAGAGCAAAAAAAAAAAAAAAAAAAATCATTCACTGTTTGTGCTTATAGTAATAGCTGAGAAACGGGTCTGCAATTTAAAAAAAAAAGTTGCCGGTATCCTTCTTTCCCCCCCCCCCCCCCCACATACACGACACGGTGAAGGGGTCACTGTGAGGTCATAGTAGTCTAGACTTCAGTATGCCTGTTTAATACGTCATAACAGGAACTGTGCTGTGACTTATACCCCCTCCCCCACCTTACTTACCAAGCGGTACCAACTACGCACTTGGGGTCACGGTGAGTTCACACAAAGGACCGATGTTACAAGGAGGGGCGGGGTAGTCTAACTTTAATCGTCAGCATTTGCAAAGATTTCAAAAAACAGTTTAATGGAAGGTGAATTAAAATTAAAGGGGTCATCCATTTATGACGTACACATGGAGGGGGGAAGGGGTCGGAAGATTTTGTGATTACATTCTAAAACAAACATAAAACTTGTATCTTGTGAGTAGAAAGTAAAATTAAGACGACTGTGTTAGTGTTTTAAAAACCATCACAGCGTGTAAACAAAACACGGTATTTATATCTGCCCTAACATTATTATAAAACCCTCCTCCCGACTTTCCGGAGTGTGACGTCATTTATGGTCGACTCCTTAATAAAAAATAGTACCTCTTGGTTAAGCTGAAGCAAACAGAATTACAGGTATGAACCCAAGGAGGCCTTGCGACTTATTAATCTTATAAATGCTAATATTAATCCAAAGTAAGTGAACGCGTGTGGACAGAGGGCAGGGAGGGGGAGTGGGGAAAGGGGGAAGTCTAAAATCCGAAAAATTGTTGTAATTCATAAATGGATGACGCCTTACAGACTGATACATTATATCTAAACTACCACTCACACATCTCTCCCATAACTTTTGTTATGACTGCCTGCATGCAAACTCAAACGATGAAAAAATAGCGGGTAAAATCGAGAGCCTAACAATTCTGACGGCGATCATTCTTTCAATAAATGACAATTGTAAGTACTTGTAACACATTCACACGGTCAGTCGTGCCACAAAATATCTCTTCCCTCCCTTCCCCTCTTCTCCCAATGACGTAGTAACTGAGCATTTTTTCTGCGAACCAGCGAAAAAACGTGACAACACAGTGTAAACCCGCGCGATAGCGCGGGAAAAAAATTGGAGTAAATTCACTTAAAAATAGCAATTTTTTAAGTTGGAAAATATGGACTACGAAGTTTTGTTTCTAAAACTAGATTCCAGACTTTTTCCAGACTTTTAAAAAATCCTGCCCAAAAACTAGCGATTTTCCAGACTTTTTTAAGTCTTAAATTCACTTTTCGAAATTCAAGACTTTTTCCAGACTTTCCAGACTGCGTACGAACCCTGAACGTGACATAGTTGTAACGTGACATAGTTGTAACATGGCATAGTTGTAACATGGCATAGTTGTAACGTGACAGTTGTAACATGACAGAGATGTAATATGGCATAGATGTATCGTGACATAGTTGTAACATGACATAGATTCACGTGACAGAGTTGTAACGTGACATAGTTGTAACGTAATAGAGTTGTAACGTGACATAGTTGTCACATGACAGGGTTGTCACATGACTTAGTTGAAACATGAGATAGTTGTCACATGACATAGTTGTAACGTGACCAAGTTGTAACATGTGAGAGTTGTAACGTGACAGATTTGTAACGTGACAGATTTGTAACGTGACAGATTTGTAACGTGACAGATTTGTAACGTGACAGATTTGTAATGTGAAAAAATTGAATGCCTCTAATTGTTATATCACACTATAATAAATTATGAACTGCCTTAGAACATTTCATGTAAAGTTTTGTAACCACTGCTAATTAGCTCTGAACCACATCACATATAGTCCTCTACCACATCCACGCCCGTATTGTACCACATCATTATAGACATGGTACCACATCATCATAAGAATTTTAGCACATCATCAAAAGCATTGTAGCACATCATCATAATAATTGTACCACACCCCTATCAGCAATTCCCCACATAATCATAATCTATTAATCATATCTTAATAATCATTGAATCACATCCACATCAACATTATACCACATCATCAAAACGTTCTACCATATCATCATAAGTTCTGCTTCACTCATGCACATGTATACCACTGGAACCTGACCTCCAGATGACCTTGTCGCCACAACTGTGCCTGGACTATTGGGTCAATCTGACATTTCACCTGAGATGTCACTGAATTACCTCAATTTCGGACACGCACTGATGTTTTCACTATTACATAACTAGGTAGATAATTCTATGGTGAACAAATGAACTTAACTCAACCATCGGGGATTTGAATGATGTAATATGACAGCAAGTTACGTAACCAGGCTATGACAGGTGAAAGTGTTACGTAACAGCTTAGGTTGTGATGAGTTTGTGAGTTGTGTTTCTAATACAGTCATGTGTTGGGGATATGAATGATGTAATATGACCACAAGTTACATAATCGGGTTCTGATAGTCAAGCCAGTTACTTAACAGTTTAGTCTGTGAGGTGTGTTTCCAATACAGCCATATTTAAGTCCTCTCATCCCTTTTCATTACAATGATTTGACCTGCCACCCCCTTATTTTGTAATGGTTTGTCCACCAATGTCAATGTTTTCTCCTATTCACCCCTTTTGAAAAACATGGTTTCTCCCATTTTATTGTGCGTCTTGAATTTTTGAATGTCTTCAGTGGAAAACCGCCCTTTCCCGCCCTCACTTTATACAACATTCTCTATTGGAAAAAGCAGCTAATGTTACAATGTGAAAGATTTATGATAGGACATAACGGTATGCCTATTATTACTTTGACACAATGTAATAAATCATGTACAGCCCCAGAACATGTCATAAGCCTATATACAACAACATATACAGCCCTGTATTACATTACATACAGCCCTGTACCACATCACATACAGCCCTGTACCAAATCACATACAGCCCTGTACCACATCACATACAGCCCTGTACCACATCACATACAGCCCTGTACCACATCACATACAGCCCTGTACCACATCACATACAGCCCTGTACCACATCATATACAGCCCTGTACCACATACAGCCCTGTACCTCCCCCCCCCCCCCCCCTATGTGTGTGTTTGTCTGATTGTGTCGGTCTGTTTTCTGCCTGTGTGTCTGTCTGTATCTCTATGTGTGTGTGTGTTCTGTCGGTATTTCTGTCAGTGTGTCTGTATCTCGTTGTGTCTGTCTGTGTCTCTATGTGTGTGTGTGTGTTCTGTCGGTGTTTCTGTCAGTGTGTCTGTATCTCGTTGTGTGTCTGTGTAAGCCCTGCTAATAATTACACACTCCAGCCGCTCACATATATAACCATTTGGAGTATTGAGATTAGCGACCGAAGTCCGACGATTGGCTCATCAGAAAACAGGTGTGTTAGATTGGTGGTGGTATTGAAAGGTTTACACTTATTGTCAGAAATTAGGGTTGAGAAGGGGGAGGGGTGATAATGTAGTCAGCAATCCGTGAAGATTGTTAATGAATACCGTCATTATTTTTTGTTAACACAAAGGTTGCAGTTAATTTTTCCACCTGTAAAACACAACCAAAAAAATTTAATGTGGAGGGGGTGGGGAGGTAAACACAAGTCAATTAAATAAGAAACAGGTTTTCTGTTGTTTGAGTTGATTTTTTTTTGGGGGGAGTAGTTTTTTAGTCATGTGTTTGTCACGTGAGTGAATACAGTTCACAATAAAAAAAAGTTAGAGCCAAGGTCGACCAATGGCATGTAAAGGCATAATCTGGACCAACCGCCGTCGCTAGCTGTTCATTCGTTTCCTGGAGTTTACATATACTGGACTAAACGCCGTCGCTAGCTGTTCATTCGTTTCCTGGAGTTTACATATTTCTCATATCACTGCTGTTAACTTTAATACGCCTACTTATTTCACGAATTCAGCGCATCACTTGCTACAATATGTAGTTGGACAGTCCTACTTGTTTGTTAGGTATTGTTAACTAACTTTTTTTTGCTCTATTTTTATATTTTACAGTTTTCGGCACATGTGACGATGTCCCCTTGAGTGTAGTCGTGAAAAGCCCCATACTGACGGTGCATTGCTCTTGTGTGCCAGTTCTGGGAATTAGCGCTCACTGGTCCAGCCGGGCTGGGATGGAGTCACATCTTCACGAGGATCCCCGGAGGTGTGCGCCTAGAACGCACATGCCGTAGGCTCCCAAGATCGGTCTGGCTAGCCGGTGGCGGGGGTTCGAAAGCATGAGTTACTATGGGTTATATCACCAATGGGTCAGCGGCATGTCCCCCCTCCGATGTGTTGGCCAGGAAACCCCATTCGGAGGTTCGCAAGATTGGTCTAGCCAGCCAGTGGCGGGGGCTGATGGGTGGGCGAGTAGTGGTTGTATCACACCGGTGGGCCCATGCAGGAGCCAGTCTTCAGGAGCCAGTCTACAGGAGCCAGTCTACAGGAGGCTGCATACAGGAGGCTGCATACATGAGGCTGCATACAGGAGCAAGTCTACAGGAGCCAGTCTACAGGAGCAAGTTAGCTGTTAATGTTAGGTGGATGGTTAAGTTAGCTGTTGATGTTACTAATAAAATTCTCTCCCTTTTCTCCCAGGTATTTAGGTCTCCGGCACTAACAGGGCTACCATTCCTTCTCGGAGGGTAGCACTGCCCAACGGGGGGGATGAAGTGGTTCGACTTGTAATGGAGAATCCCAGCACATTCCCACGCTGTGAAACTTTACACTCGGTAGTGCTGCCTTGGGTAGGGGGAGCAGCGGGGGCCTCATAATGCGAGCGGTGTCTGGGCATTGTTAACTAATCAATTCCATTTCTTTTTTTTCCCATGCAGCTTGTTATTGTCAACTAATTCCATTTCTATTTCTAGCACAGCCTGTCATTGTTAACTAATTCCATTTCATTTTTTTTCTAGCGGCTTGTTCTCCACACTAACGGGGCTACCAGTCCCTTCCCGATGGTAGCGCTGCCTGAAGGTGGGGAGGAAGTGGTTCGACTTGTGCTCGGAGACCGACACTTTCCCAAACTGTAATGATCCAATGCACCTGGTAGCGATGCCTTGTGTAGGGGGGAGCAGGGAGGGCACTCGAGACGGTCGAGTGGTGTTCGGAATCAAGCTAATTTAATTCCATGTTTTCTTCTCTTCCCTAGCCAGGTCAAATCAAGTCAAGAGGAGCCGAAGCTGTCTGGACAGGCAAGTTGACCATAGCATCTTTTTTTATAGCCTTTCTTGATATAATGTATAGAACTTAAACAGCTTAAAATTTGGGCTGTCCAACTCACATATAGCTAGCAAGGGTCTTTTTTGGCTGAAATTCTTGTTCATTTTTTTAACTTGCCTTCATATACATGAAATGTAATGCACACTACTGGCCCCTATGGGCCTATTGTGAGGATATGTGGAAGATAAAGGATAATGTACCTTGAATAGTCTACCATCTTTGATGTGGGGCTGCCAATCTGTCAATGCACTGATTTTCTTATAGGTATGTATATTTGGTGTTTGTTCACATACCCGTTCAGGAATCTCCTTGCAAGTTAAGTTTAATGTTTATTTTGACTTGCATTTTTAATTTCTGATTTCGAACTTTAAAGGTGCATTTAAGGAAATACCAACACACAGACACATCCGGTTTTGTAGAGGAATGTTTTGTGAGTGAAGCTGTGGTCAGAGCACATCTACAGGCGACAGCACAGCTTGATATTTGGGACAGTCAGAGCACATCTACAGGCGACAGCACAGCTTGATATTTGGGACAGTCAGAGCACATCTACAGGCGACAACACAGCTTGGTATTTGGGACAGCCAGAGCACATCTACAGGCGACAGCACAGCTTGGTATTTGGGACAGTCAGAGCACATCTACAGGCGATAACACAGCTTGGTATTTGGGACAGTCAGAGCACATCTACAGGCGACAACACAGCTTGGTATTTGGGACAGTCAGAGCACATCTACAGGCGACAGCACAGCTTGGTATTTGGGACAGTCAGAGCACATCTACAGGCGATAACACAGCTTGGTATTTGAGGCATGTCCATGTTTTCTTGGTTGCTTTCTTAGTCTTTATATGGATGTTCTCACAACTTAGAATCTTTACAGATTTCAAATGTCATCTATAGTCTATATTTCAAATTTTATCCATTTAGAGGTAGGGATATAATTAGAATCTTCATCGCAAATGTTAGTCTTCTGTTTTATGCTCATCAAAAATCCAAATGCAAGTTTCCCATTAATTTCCTGGGCTTTTTTTCAAAATATCCTCAGCTGCCATCCATTGAATGGTCTCAACTAGTGTAACTGTCAAGTTAGATGGCCAGAAAAGCATTGTAGATTGCTTAACAACACGTAGCGTACAAGAATTCTCCAGGAAGGTAAATAAAGGAAAAAATTATTTTTGCTTTCAATTTTAGCACCTCAACAGGAAACTGGCATTGAATTTCTAGCAAGGCAGGGATGTGATGTTTGTTTGCAGATTTCCTTCCCCTGACTGTGATGTCATATAATCCCATATATCAAGAGGAATACATGTGCCAGATAGGTTGGTACTTTGATGTAATTTATTACTGTTAAAAGTGAAATTCCCCCCCCCCCCCCACATGCATCATAAATTTTGTGTATTTTTTATTTAAAAGGGTGAATGTGGTCAAAACAAGCACGAACCAGGTGCATGATCTACAGCACAGGAAAGTTACTTGATGTATGATGCAAGAAGATAGGTAGCTGTTCTTCAAAATAGGCTGACCATATTTTAATTTGGACAGCTGTTTACAGACAGGTTAATTCTGCATACATTTTCTCTAATTTATTTTTCTTAAACACTCAGGACAATAAATTCCAGTCACCATAAATATTTAAATTTTTATTCTAATCGTATAGGATAGTTCAACATTGTTTAGAATAAACATGTATCAGTAGCCTAAATGAAATTTGCAGAACTACAGTACAGTGTGAAACATGGTGATTGAGCAAAATCTGTCAAGAGGGACAACAGGTTTTAGTATAACCTTTTATTTACTTTGATTTTGGATAGCCTTTTTACAATTTTATTTTTGCAAACATTAAATTTGTTTTTATTTCAGGTGCCATAATGGAAGTTACTCGCCATCCCACTACAAAGACCTATTAGTTTTTCATTTTAATTAGTGTTGTGTGACTAGCTGGTCAGAGCAGAACTACAAGAGCCATTTGAGAAATGTGGACATAGCAAAGCAGAGGTATGCCCTCCATGTTTTCTGGGTTTCTTCCCTTGGCTTATTTTATGTGATGTTGAGAGCAATAAATGTTACGGATTGTAATTTCTCTGCTTTCAGGGTCCATTTTCATTATTTACATTTATGTATAATTTAATGTTTTTCTTGTACACACAGGAAATAGTTGAGCAATTTGAAGTAAAGCAGAATCCAAGGAAAAAACTGTCTTGGATAAGTTGTTTGGATTTTAATTGTTTCAGCCATCCCTATTCGGGCAAAACAGGTAAAAATTGTGCAGATTTGACAGATGAATATGTGTTATTATTCCATACAGGTGGGTTGATTATAATGTGTGTTCATCTATTTAGAAGTGTAGTTTTGACATTTATTTATTTTTGCACACTTGCCATTATTTTTCTATAACCCTAAATGTTTGAACTGTAAATTTTGTACTTTTTTTTTTGCACATTCTACTATAAATTCTTAAATCTTTAAAAAATCATTTTTACATTTCAGGCATCCATGTGGAACATCCTCCAGTCACATACAGTATAAAACAGTAGCGCAGCTCTGTCTTCATTGAAGTGAAGTGCTATTAAACTCTGCATGAACAATTTGCGTTAAAATTATAATTTCTGTGAACTGTTTGCCAATACGATTTTGTAAAGTGAAAGTGCCATTAAATTCTTTTAAAAATTCTTTTTTTTTGTTTGAGGGAAAGCTTTTGTTTGATTGACTTGATTGAGAAACTTTGAGAGGGAAGATTTGTGCCAGAAAATAGATCTACCACTTTTAGTCTAGCAAGGAAGTTGTAAAATGACTAGGCCTATTAATCTAGATCTAATATATAGCCTACTTAATCTGTCAACCCCAGCTAATTTAGCCACTGTTCGATCTTGCTGAAGACCAATTTAATGACTGCTAAAAAGAAATTATAAACATAGTCCTAGGTTGAAATCTTTGTTCTAATAGCACCAAGATAAATTAAACATCAATTATATTTATACTACAAATCTACTAGATCTAGTCGCATCTACACTTGATTTGAATTTTTTTTAATAGTCTCAGTCATGGACATAAATTATAGGGCCTAGATCTAGATCTAATATTATAGCCCATCTAGAATTCTAGATCTAGAAATAGTAATTTTGGGAATGAAGATTTTTTATCTGTCAGCTTGCAAAAAAAATCGAAATAGTTTGTTGTACCCTCTGCTGGTGTCAGTGATCAATGGATGTATCACATATCTAGATCTAGAATCTTGTTAAGGTGTTAAACTAATTCTATTGAACTCTAATCTAGATCTAGATTGTTAGGTTGTCAGTCTTTCGGTAACTAGTCCATCCGAACCTAAACTTACTAAACTAGATTAGGCCCTAGACTCTAGCAGATTCTAGTTCTTCTGTCTATATTATATATCTATATAGATTCTAGATCTGTGCCTCAACAAATGAATAGTTTTATTTTTATTCTAAACTAGATCTAGATCTAGATCTAAATGCCCGCCTGTGTTATAGATATAGGACAGGCTACTCAGTTTAGTTTATTAGTAAGAGAGTCAGTATGATGGTGTCTTGCATAACGATAGAAAGATACTTAAAAAAGAGAAACGGACATACTACAAAATAAACAAAAATAATAAACAAAAATTAACAATTCTTCGTTGCTAAGCCTAAGGACGGTCCTGGCTTAAGTCCTAAGGCGCCCAAAAGCATATCATATTACAATCGTAGAGCTGGGTCAAATTATTGACGGTATTAGGGGCAGATAATTTAGCTTTTAGACAATTTAAAATTGGAATTACTGAAAAATATAAAATAAAAAAGCTAAATAGTTAAGTGGCGTATGCTACGCCACAGAGGTAATCTATCGTTTTGGGTACGTAAAATCGCCCGCGGCTAGAAATGCGCGAAAAAGTTGCCTCACTGTCAAGGCTTTAATAGAAGTATATTGTGATATATTTGTGTCAAATATTATAGATAAATGAATAATAAACCTAAATCAATGGCTAAATATATCAATATAGACCAGAAATTAACTTTAAATAGCAGTGTTTGCGAGCAAGATTTCCTATATAAACAGCAGCCATTTGTAAAATAGAGTTACCTTCCCCTGAATCTGGCGCTTTAAGTTTGCAAAAAAAGAACTTAAACAAGATGGCTGCTATAGTAAATGAGCATGGTTGCATCTGTTGGAAACATCGCTAGTCTTCATTTATTACTGAAAAGTTTCAATTCAGTTGTTTAAAAACAGGTACATAAATGAAACAAGGAATCATTTTTGTATTTTTCAAAACATATATCCTCCTCAAAATGTGAAATAATTATTAAAATTCAAGGAGTCACCTGTCTTTCACATTACTAGTCGCGGGCGATTTTACGTACCTAAAACGATAGATTACCGCCACAGATAAGCTTGTTTTATATAGTATAGAAATCTAATATTTTTAAAGTATATTATTCATTTTAAAATAAAACTTGTAAGAAGTAAGTAAATGAGGAGTGTCATTATTTGCCCAACTTATGATCGCTTGCCTTATAATCGATTAGAAAGTCTGTTGTTATTTTTGTTCTGAGTGTTGTTGCATTTTGTGTTGTGTTATGACAGTTATGGCAGGAAACAGATTCAACCCTCAAGCATCTACTTTTAGGGTCGATTTTCGCCAATTTTCAAAGTAACAAATATTGACATATTATATATCAATTTTGTTGCTTAACAATCGAGGAATTCAAAAATATAAAAATTAATAGCACTAGACATTTACATCACGTTCAAAATGTAGATTAACCACACTCACTCAACTGAGATTTTTTTTTACATCTAAATGTAGTGAGGTCCAAAAATCCACGAAATTCACAAAATTAACGATATAATTACACAGAAATTTTACTTAGGCATACATTTATTTGTAATTATGTCAAACTTTACAAAATATACCAGTTTATAGCTTATTTCTATAATTATTCTTGAGAAAAAAAACGACCGCCCTCCCCTTTAAAATTCTGGCTTTTAGAAACACTCTGGGGAAGAAAAAAATAACAGAGTTAAATATAGAAGGTCTATATAAAAAACATAATTAATAAAATATGTCTATATGCCAATTTTTAATATAGTTGCAGCATTTACATGGCTAATTATAATTGTTTAGTACTTTGAACATTAATTTAAAGTTACGACTGTCTGTGGCGTCATTCAAGTGTAGTGTCAGTGTAGGGGAACAGGGTGTTAGGGCCTGATACGATTTCATTAGAATTGGTAATGAACAGAATGTATAATTAGAACTGGCATATAAAAACAATGTTGATAATAGATGCAGTTGTTTTAATGCTACTTATAATAGATCAAAATGACAAACATAATTAAAACCTAAGAATCTGGAAGCGGTGACCTCATTTTACTGACACGGTTGTCAAATAGTAAGTGAATAGATCTAGATTTAGAATCTACGTAATTTTGAAAATACGCTAGTTCTAGAAGCAAAATCACTTTTAAAAACTGAAGTTAGTGATTAGATCTATAATGAAATTGAAATCAACAACTGATATGTAAGTATCTTTTGATTTTAAAAAAAAATACGCTTAGTTCTAAGAAAAAAAAATTCTATGGTGTACTCGATCCCTATCCCAAAACGTGCCAGCCATATCGCATGCGTAGTCAGCTACTCAGCTGCTTATCAAATAGATGAATTTTAAAATTATATAATAAAAGTAGGTCACCCTAAAAAAAAAAGAGTAAAATGGCTCCCATTTTCACGACAGCCGTCACTCGATTCATAATTTACAGAGTTATAAAGTTCTACTTTCTTTTGGCTATAGATTTAAAGAAATATTAATTTGTTATTTCTCATGCGTTCCAACAATTGTACCTAATTTTAATAAACATTAGATTAGTAAGGACTCGATTCTTTTTAGAATTAGCCCTCGACACTATTGACTATACAGACTATTGCGAAGAAACAGACTCGCGCGAATGTCGTGCGTAGGCTGGTTCAGTGGCGAAGGTTAGAAGCCAATTTGCGACGGAAAATTTTTACTTTGAAATAATTACATTATCAATTAATTTCGATTTAAAACAAATGGCTTAAAGTCAAAAGTAAACTAAAATTTAAAAACTTTGTTATTCGCAGTGTACTCAAGATTCTCGTGTTTTAAAGATAAGTCTAGTTTTACTACGTGTGCGTGCATGGTGCGAATACCGATTTTCCGCGACAGAAAATCATTAAAAATATAAAAAAAAGTATCTACGGCAAAATAATAATTATATTTTACAGAATTAAATAGATTTAACTTAACTGTTATTTAAATACATGCTTCGGAGTAAAAAAATACAATTTTATATCCGTAAAAAATTAACTGAAATTCCCGCTTTCAGCGACGCCGATGTGTCGTAATTTTCGGCAGTCATTTTGTTCAAATTAAAGTAAAAAACGCATTCAAATATACTTTTTTTTACTTTCATAATTTACAGCAATCATTTCTAATGAAAAATCCATAAAAAATAATAGTTATTTTTACAAAATATTATTTCTTACCTCATTAGTGCAGTACACGTACTTTCCAAGTAGATCCATTCCGTCCAGATTTGCATACTTCGCATCCTTCGCCGCGGCACAAAATGTCATAAAAAACGAATTCCACAAAAATGTTGCTATCGAAGCTTGTAAAAACCTTGCTCTATTTATCAGTATAAACAAAATCCCCGAACGATGTCTGGTTAGAAAGTTTATGAACGGCGAAGACCGAATATGCATTTTGCGGTACCAATCTGTTTCCTGCCTTATGTGTTTGCTGTACCTATGTCACATGTGATTTGTTATTCAGCGTTCTTTTATTTTTTGTTCTATAAACTTTCAAATTTGTTTACATCATTGTCTTTTATTGTGCACGGGTAGAGTACTTTAAATTTAAATCTGGTAACTGTCACAAACAGAGATTTTTTTCAATTCACTATAGGCCTACTTATTATGTACATACCTTTATAATATAATATTGTTTTATCAACTTGTATATTAATATTTCATATTTCCACTATAGGTAACTACTATTTTTTATTTTTCGGAGTGGAATGTTAAATGAGAAAGAAAAAAGTGATGGCAAAGTTGTATTTTTTCTTAGTTCTTATTAGATTTTATTGTTGGTGGGGATCACGCAATACGTCCAACTAATTAAGTATCATGTGGCAGTTGATTCAGACTATGAACATCTGCTGGAAGGCGATTGATTTGAGGGTTTACTTCCCCATCTGATGTAGGAATGGCAAATGTAATCTCTTACAATTATGTTTTATAATAGCTCTACAAAGAATATTTTATAAACTATAAGAAATTAATTTGTATTAAATTCAAACAGGTAAACTGCAATTAATATCAACATTTGACAAACTCACGCTCCATATGATGTCACTACATATTCTGATAGGTTGTACTGGAAGTGTTGCTTCTATCAAGGTTCCAATTTTAGTGCGGGCACTTTTGGAGCATTTTCCTCAGGTAAATGTTAGTTAATTCAAACTAGTTTTATTAGAATTATCAGCAGATTAGGCTTACAATAATATTGATATGCCTACTTCATATACAAACAATGAAATTATTCCATTTTGAACTTCAGTTTTCTGACAATCAAATTAAAAGGTTTAGCATTGGAAATATGGTATACGGACAAAGGCGATAAGAAATAAGGCAGACATCTAAAAGGCTGACTGGACAATAGGCAGACATGGGCGGAAGGCCGATATCAAAAAGGTTTTCTAGACATAAAACTGATAATTTTTATAAATTAACCAACTCCAGTTATAAATGTCTAGTATTTGTTTAAAACAAGCTACACAATAAATAGAAAATATATGTTCTCATATGTTATGCCACATAAAATTGCAAGGGATGTTCTATTGTCACATTCAGCAATCTTCTTTCTGTAAATGCTTTTTCTTTTGTTATTTGGAATGTTCTCCTAGCATAATTGCCTCTGATTGTCGTTGTAGCATGATGTGTGTGTTTTGTGTGTAAATATTACATCGACTGTCAGGTTTATGAAAACCAACTGTTTTCTGTTGTATTTTATCCACCTTAAATACCATAAACATAATTCTGTAGTGTTAATAGCATAGAAAGAGGGTTTAATATGGAAGATTTCTGTGTTATAAAAATCAAGGTGTCTAAGGTCTTCAATCTTTCTAATTTATTATTTTGTATTTTTTTAAATAAAAATCAAACTAACAAATTTGATAGACTTTGCTGATGACTTTATAGAAGTTTTACACATTTGTTTGATTGTGTATAACGTACATCACCAGAATGCAAGTATTATCTTGTAGCCATTTAACATTTAATGCAATCAGTCTACTGCAGTTGATATGGTGGCAGAACATGGTGGTATTGCCATCAACCTGTATAGCATTTTTTGTCTGCAATCTTTGTTGGTCCAATCAAATATTTCTCATCATGTCACTAGAGCCTCATTAAACTTCTAGCAGTGTTGGGGATAATTAAATTATTAGTTATATTCATTTAGCATCCATCATTTTTACCCTTGAAATTAGCATCAAAGCTGTTGCTTTGAGTTGTATAACAGTTAAATGTATATGAATGTATGTTGCGAGTGTGTCTTAAAAAGGCGAGATAAAAATATAAAATATAGTGTGGGTGTGCGCATTCGCGAAAGAAAATAGCAGGCTAACAACATGGCGATGTCTGAAACTGGATGCGAAGCTCTTATGAACCAATAAAATTATAGAAATTACAGGAACAAGGGTTGATTTTTGTTTTTAAGTGTGTGCCATGAAATAGGTAGGAGAAAAGCCTGTGACAAGTTGTAAATAAAAGTCTTCCTTCCACCCTCAGCATTTTAGTTAATTCTTAGTTTTCTTTTTTTTCTATGTTGGTGCAATTAAAACTTGAATTGATAATTTTTCAATAGTCAGAAATCAGAGTTGTCTCAACAGAGCACGCACAACATTTTTTCACTAAAGAGGACATCCCAGTACCTGTTCTCACAGAGAGGGATGAATGGGAGGTAAGTGTACACAGTATAATCCAACATGTTTCTGTAAAGAAGACATCACAACTTTAATTTTGTTGTGTTCCCCATGTAGACAACATAAATGTATGCCACAACCGCCCTCCCACCCCCCTCGTTTTTTTTTAGTTTTTAAGATTAAATCATTTGTCTTTGCAGACCTGGTCTAAAATTCAGGATCCTGTATTACATATAGAATTACGAAAGTGGGCTGATCTGCTTCTAATTGCCCCTCTTGATGCCAACACATTAGCCAAAATTGCTAATGGTATATGTGATAATTTATTGGTAATATATAAAATGATATGGTGGTGATCTTTTTGTCTTTTTAGTCACATTTTAAAATATATATACACTTAAATGCTTGTTATTTTCCGCCTACTTGCTTTTTAATTTTTTAATTTATATCTTACCTCTAAAGGTTTCGGTATAATAAAATACTAACTTTTCTGCAGACTTGTATTGTACGAGCATGGGACAATCAAAGACCTCTCCTTTTTGCCCCAGCTATGAATACATATATGTATGAGCACCCATTAACCTCTAGCCATATACTGTCATTGAAGAGTTTGGGCTACATAGAGATACCATCCATTTCCAAGAAACTTGCTTGTGGAGACACAGGTTAGTAGTTGTATTTTGGGACCCACTTCACAATATAGCTAAAGAAATGCGTGTTTATTATATTTTTATTGCAGTTAAAAGCTAGTTATAAAAAAAAAGGTTTAATTTTTAAATTTAGCAATAATATTATAAAACCAATTTTAACTTATGCCAGAACTATTAATTATTACTAATTTAAAGTACATTTTCAGTACTTTTTCAAATACTATATTGTGTTCAGCACTTTTTTCCTTGACATTAAGTGTGGGGTATTTGAGAGGGACTAGTCTTTGGGATTATTCTGCCCTTATATACCAGCTTTTAATCTGAAATTAAATAATTTTTATCAACTATATTATTTGTAAATATATTCTCCAAGAGTATTAATTATTAAGCAAATAATTTCCAAGGTTATGGAGCTATGGCAGAGGTATCAACATTGGTGTCTGCTGTAGAAAGTGCTGTAGTTCAAGTTCCAGCTTCAGCCCAACTTACATAAATCTTCCAATTTCTGGTCACAACCATGGTTGTGACTTTTAACTTTAAAAAAAAAATTGTTTTTGTGCATTTAAAAGTGTGTTAAAAAGTCTTTTATAATTGTTTTTTTTTAAAATAAATCTTGGGTATCATTCCCATCTCTTCCTGTCAACAGCCTTACTAATTTAACAAATCAGCATTCCAGATCTGTTGTTTGAATTGTCTATTCATATATCAGTTTAAGTTTGGATTTTCACAAATATTGAGATGTTCTGGTCTATTTTTAATTTTTGTTAAGTGATTATATTTGTTATGTAAATAAAATGTACACAATTTCTATGTAATTTGTTAATGATACCAATAATGTACTTTTTTTAAAGATAATAAAAGTCATTTGATGTTTCCTATTTAACTAATTATTCCTTGTTCATTTCCTTTGCAGTGCTTTTATATTATTTTTATGCATCAAGATAACTAGTAAATGGGCTGAATCCCACCATAATCATTATTAACATATCTAATGAAAAGTTTCAAAAACATTAATGTAAGAAAAAAAAATTAAAATTTTTATTTAAAAAAACATTACTGACTTTGTGTGTAGGATTTAGTTAATTAGACTTTAAGAGAAATAAAACTTCATTTCCAACCAAAATGTTTTTAAATGACATTTTATGCTTGTCCAATTGATCCAACAGATAACATGGATGATATCTATCATGTTCAAATAGTCACAAAAGTTGTTTTTTTTTTTTTTTTGAGCTCTTTTATTAGAGGACATTCCTTAACCACAAATATGAGCAGTGTTCAGAAAACAAACATTTAACACACATTTTAGATTAATAAGTGTCACAGACTGTATAATTAGATATGTTTATATTATTGTGTTTTACATGAAGTTGCATGAATGAAGAGTACCTGGCTAGCGGAAGGACTGTCTGAGCGATCCTCATGTGTTTATCCATGTTTTTGGGTGAGATCGCTCATGTACGTAAGGGGAGAGAAAGGAGTGAATAAAAGGGAGAGCAAAAGGTGAACGGTTGTTGTGTGCTAGAACTTGAACCTGAAGACTGTGGCTGTGAATGTAGGATGTTACTACGACACTTTGTTTCTTGACTGTGATTGTACTTATACCAGTTGTGACCATGGATTTACTATGGATCTATTAATTCTCTGTACAAAGTGTAAATAAAGTTATTGTTTCACAACTACTGTTGCTCGTATGAGTATATTGAAGAACCCACAATAACAACAATGAAGAATACATGTTGTTACATATGGTGTCAGAAGTGAGCGTCTACTGTTACATATGATGTCAAAAGTGGTTGAAGAAGTGGTGCTACTGTTACTGATTCTACTGTTACATTGTCAGAAGCAATTGAAGAAGTGATGTTGTTACATTGGTAAATTATATTGAAGTCTGAAATCGTCAACGAAGTTACAGTGTTACTACAAGTGATCAAGAATTGTCACATTATCATTGTAAGCAGTTTTCAACGTTTTTGAAGTGGTCTTCCACTGTTTACCAAGTACGTCAAGTTCTTGAAAGTCATCTATCTACACTCAAGTCAGAAGGGTTGCTGTAGTCAAGTCAGACGTCTTGTTCAAGTCAAGTCATCAACGTGATAATTTTTATCACCTTATTTCGATATTGTCTCACCAATGTCGAGTAAATATCGTCTGTGTGTTTTTTCTGTTTGGATTTAGCCGATCAAGTCTTAGTGTTTCTTTTCTACTGTTTGGATTTAGCTGTTCAAGTTTTTCTACTGTTTGGATTTAGCAGATCAAGTTTATTTTTGTAACTGTTCCTAAAGATGTCTTATCTAAAACTGGACAAATTTCTACTCTGTAACAGGCTACTAGAACTATTTTGAATTTTTTTCAACTTTTTGGAATCAACAAAGTGAACTATTTTTGTACTATATATGTACTATGAACTTTTCTTGGATTACTAGATGTCTCTAATCAACTGAACAAAGCCAGAATACAAGAAAGGGTATTGTAAATTAATTAACATTTATCTATTGTCAACTAATGAATTTATATTTTATGTCATAGAAAATATATCAAAATGTCAAATTTTGAAACATATACAGCACTTGTGAAGGAACTTGACATTCCGAAGGAAGACAGGTTGGCATTTATAAAAGAACTACTAAAGAAAGATGAAGAGAAAGCTGCTAAGGCGAAAGCTGAAGAAAAAGAAGAAGAGAAGGCTAGGAAGGCAGAAGAGAGGGCTAGGAGGTTAGAGGAAAGGAATTGGAAAATAGAAGATGATGAAAGAAAGCACAAGCATGAAACAGAACTTGAAGAATATATGGAAATGGCGAGGGCGCAAGGCATTAAGAAGATGAATAAGCAGATAGCCTGGGCAACCAATCGACTTGAAAAAGACATAGAAGAAGCAAAAGAAGCATGGGACGAAGAAACAGACCAACCCCGACGAGCACATGGAAATGTATTGAGAGAACTAGATGATGTGATAGAAATAGTGTGTAATAGATCAAGAGCTATTACAGACATGCATAAAGAAGAAGACATTTCAGAATTAGATAAAGTAGAAGAGACTGTACAACCAAAAGGAAAGCGGAAAAAAAGAAACAGAAAACAGAGAGCAGATAAAAGGGCTGAAACTATGGAAAAACAAGTTGGCCTACATGAACTAGCATATGAACAAGAACTATTAGAAATGAAAGCTATAACAGACACAAATGAACCAAAATTAGAAAGTGAACAGATAGAATTAAAAGCAGAACTTGAAGAAGTAAATATTGGCAACCTTTGGAATGAAGAACAGAGTAACATAGTCCAGGAAGAATTGAAACCCAAGGAAAAAACAGAGGGTGAACTTAATAATGATTTAAAGGTGACAGATACATTAGAATGTCTTAAGATTGACTCTTTATTGAATGATACGCAGGTACACGAGAATATTAGTGAAAGCTGTATCGTAAGTCCATCAGAGAATGGCAGTCAAAAAGAAATAAGTCCATCAGAGAATGGTAGTCAAAATGATTTAATAAGCCCATCAGTCAATGGCAGTGATGATTTAATAAGTCCATCGGAGAATGGCAGGAATCATGATAAACTAATGATGATTAATGAATCAGTGAACTTAATAAGCCACAATGAAGAGAACGTACCTATTGAGGAGTTACTTAGAAATCTAGAGTCAAACTATAAAAAAGATATACTAGAACTCAAGAATAAATTTAACAAAGAAATGGAGAAATTAACACATAAATTTATGTGTGAACTAGAATCAATAAAGAAGCACAAGGAAGTTAAGAAAGATGAAACAGTAACTAGAAACTACAATGTCATTGGTGCACAGAATGAAAGTAAAAGAAATTTAGCAAACTATGAATACAGTCAACATGTTAATAAGAATGTCATTAATGTCATTAATGCACAGAATGAAAGAAAAAGAAATTTAGCAAACTATGAATACAGTCACCATGTTTATAAGAAGCCAAAATCTAGATGTTTTTACTGCGGAATAACAGGTCATTACCAAAATCAATGTTGGCATAGGTTGGCAAATCAGAGAAGAAACAATTATTATGTACAAAGAAAGTCATGTGGGAAATATAGTAATTTAAGAAAGAATATATCATGTTCTAATGAAAGATACCGAAGCAAGATGTATTATGAAAGGCCAAAGCAATGCCATAATATTTATATTGAGTTGGTTGATGAACCAAACCAACATACACAAAGCAAGATAACCACTGACGTTGTTCAGAAACCAGAGGAGAATATTAAAACAAATGAAGTAACACAAGTTACACGAAATCTAGGAAATGATTATGGTAGCAAAGCTGAAAGCTACAATTTGAGGGAGAGATGGCATACGGGTCATCGTCAACTGCACGAGAACGATTACTCATGCTATTGAGTTAAACATGGATGCTAAGATTAAATTGTCAATTGACAGTTCATTAATATTATACAGTCTGTAACTGTAAAATATGGATATCAAACAATTTGTATCAGTAATATAAACTGTGTAATATTTCAAAAGAATGAAAACTGTATTATGTTAAACCTATTCTATACTATTAATTAACAGTGAATAAAGTAAATCAAGTAAAAGTTAGAGACTATTATTCCGCATAACAATAAGACGGAAGTCTCAATGATGAATTGTGTGTTAGTCATACCTGTGAAAGGCAATGTTGTTGTGTTGTGACCTAGATATGACTGAAATGGGTCGACTAGGGGAGACAACAAAGTATATTACTCATGCGTGGTAATAACATACCTTGATGATAAGGAAGTTTTTTTTACTACATAGGAAATAGTTATTTAAATTATGAGTTGAATTAAGTCTTTGATAATTTCAACTATGTATTATGTTTTGGTAATTAAGTCATTTACCAGACTGGTTTGGTAATTTATTACACTCATTTGTCTTGTTTATACTACAATTACTGGGTAATTGAAATGTTTTTCTTTCTCATATTTGAATATATTACACATAATGCTTGTACATTTAAAGTTTTTGTTCAAAACACTGACATATTTTAATTATCACTGATATAGTCACTACATACTGTTGTATTTGTATGCACTATAAATTTATGACTACAAGTGCTTAGTCTAAAATGAATATATTTTACTCTACTTTGAGTTGTACACAATTTTTTGTTGTCTGGCACATGGTCCTGCCCTACCAATATTGTATTTATAAATTTTGTTACACAAAATTTTATTTGAAGGGGGGACGTGTCACAGACTGTATAATTAGATATGTTTATATTATTGTGTTTTACATGAAGTTGCATGAATGAAGAGTACCTGGCTAGCGGAAGGACTGTCTGAGCGATCCTCATGTGTTTATCCATGTTTTTGGGTGAGATCGCTCATGTACGTAAGGGGAGAGAAAGGAGTGAATAAAAGGGAGAGCAAAAGGTGAACGGTTGTTGTGTGCTAGAACTTGAACCTGAAGACTGTGGCTGTGAATGTAGGATGTTACTACGACACTTTGTTTCTTGACTGTGATTGTACTTATACCAGTTGTGACCATGGATTTACTATGGATCTATTAATTCTCTGTACAAAGTGTAAATAAAGTTATTGTTTCACAACTACTGTTGCTCGTATGAGTATATTGAAGAACCCACAATAACAACAATGAAGAATACATGTTGTTACAATAAGTAAACAAGTACAGTGGGTAACTAATATCATAAACAAAATGGCTATTTAGTTCTTTAACTCTTGACTGCCTAAAGAGTTCAGCCTATTTATTCAATTTTAGAATTTTGAACTCCTCTCAAAAATGAAACACTTTCTATGGTTAATTACAGGGCACATAATTACTGAAAAAATATTATTTAAAAAAAGTACATGAATACAATATTGCACCAAGTTTAATGTAAAAGCAATTTTTTTAAATCACAAGCGCATATGTTACATCCGTTTATGTTATGCTATATTTCAAGATATTGAAAAATCAAAGTTACACAAATCATACAAGTTAAAGAATTTTGAACAAAGATCACGCCATTGTTTATCCTTTGCCGTACAAAACAGATCAATTAAAATAAAATACAGTATTTTTTTAGAAGTAGGCAAGGACAAAAGTCTGTTCATGTAAATGTTAATTTGTAAGTTGAAGCATTTAACTTTTTTTTAAAAGTATAAGTGCATGCACATTTTTAACCAATACAATAAAATTAGGGAAATTAATGTTTCCTTATAAAGATTGCATTTGTTTCATAAACCTCTTATACTGGTCTCTCGCACATATGTTTATTTTACAAACAAAAAATCAATTTACAATGATTTTATACCACATACATGGATAATATATAAAAATGCATAAAGTGGCAGACAAAAGAAGTCTTTTGTAATTAACATTGAAGACGTTTGATTTCCAAGTAATTTTTTTTAAAGATTTTTAACCTTGTACTAAATTTTTAAAAAAATTATTTTCTTTAAAACTACTTTAAGGTAAAGGTGAAAAGATTGCTTGGCAGATCCAAAGAGTTTAAACCACTTACAAAATACTATTTTTAAAAGAACAATACAATACACTTATATTTCACCACTTTTTAAAAAATAGTATGTTTTGAACGCCTCAAACAACTAAAAATACTTAGCGTAACAGTTCAGAGAAATCGTCCATGACAATCCATGAGACATTTTGTTTGTACAACACTTATAAATAAATTCTTTTCGTATCTTTGACTAGAAATAAGTTCTCACTGCATGTCAGACCTTAATTAATTCACCTAGTCTAATTATATTCTGCCCATGTAGTACTAAAAAACATCAATACATACAACATGATAACATGACCTATACTATGGAGCATGAAACTCACATTAAGAAGACTGATGCACAAATCAGAAAGTACATTTAAAACAAACAAGACAGCCAACAGGATGAGAAAAAATAAACATTTTAGCAGAAATTGTGTACGCTGTAGGTACAAAAAATATGAATTACAAATTTTCAATTTAAAAAGGAATGGCAAAAAAATTTAATAAATTATGGAATTGCTGTAACAATTTGTTGCCCAACATTCAAACTTTCCAGAGGATCCTATGTATCTCCTCTAAAAAGAAATTTGTTTTACTAAATGTACAGTAAGATCCATCTAAACAACTCACACACACTCAACAATTTGATTAAGTCAAATAAGGGATGTGCTGTATAGATTCTATGATAAATATTTCTTCCAACAAGTCTGAATAACAGGGCTGCATCTTAAACAGCTTAATGTATAAACACTCACAGCAAACAATTAGCTGAAGACAAAGTTTGCAAATAAAAACATTTTCAGTTTGGAAGTTTTGGAATTAAGCACCAAGTATATAAATTGTTTGATATTTGAAAGTATTGGTTTGTACGCTGATTGTGAATCCCAGAGAACATTCCTTTTATCAAAAAAAACTTCCAGAGCTATGTAAATTGAAAAAACTTTAATTTCCACCAAAAGAAGCAATACTTTAGCTTAACAAAAAACAAATGTTTAATCAAGCCTTCACAATAAAGTCTATAAACTTACAATTTGGGATTTTATAATCATTCATACTCTTGTAGGTAGAAACATTACTTATCTATTATGACTTAGTTAATAATTATAAATCAATTTTCCGTACAAATTTTATATTGGTGGTTATAATTATTTACATGATGCTTAACTGTTATCTGGTATTACTGACAAAGAAACATAAAGTATTAGTTTAATTCTTTAATATTATTTCACATGAAGTGACTAAGCAACAGTCAAAAGTATGAATTTTTCAAAAATTTCTTTAAAAGTGGCTATTCATCATAGTTATAACATACAAATGTCTTTATACATTTAAAAGATATTGAATAAATAAAATGTATCAGACTCTGCTTGTGGATGTGCCACAGAGAATCTTAAAGCTAGAGTTGTCATCAGCACCCCTCTCTCAGGGAATAACTCATGTGATACCCAGAAGATAAGCACCCAATGTGTACAGGACTAGCTAAATGTGTACATGCTATCTGCTCTTTTATATATGCAGCATTGTATTTTGTAATACTAAACAACTAAAACAATTACCTCTTGACAGCTAGGATGATGACATAAATTACACTTAAAGATATTTACAAAGTACATTGATGAATTGTGTTTAAACAGTTTGTATGCTTAAACGATGTTCAGATACTTACTAAGAATAGTGTAAGAAAAAAAAACTATTATGATAACATGAATGTACCCTAAATGAAATAAAGGAAAACACGAAACCAAACTTGGAGGATAACTGTACACACTGTAGAAATGATTTAATTTAAACAAGTAGATTGGCCCTTTTTTAACTGCCTTAATTAAACTATGAGAAAAAAGGAAATTAAAGTGTTGTTAAAATCACTTACAAACCTCAATAGAATTTCAGTTAGATCGTGATTTTAAAAAATCATTAATTAGACAAAAAATACTAACATAAAAATGAGCCAGGAATTTTTGTACTTTACAAAGCTTTACATACTATTCCATGTAACATTCAACAAACACACAACAAACACTTAGAACAATTACTGATTATGGTCTTATTGAACAACTCTTCATATAACATTATCAGATAAAAATATACATTGTAAGCATTAAGACATATTACCAAGTTGCCAAATTAAATGCATCTCTAGCAATACTATTAAGTGTAGTTCCTTCACTATATACCAGAGTAAATCAGCCCTCTGTTCAA
Organism: Physella acuta; assembly: GCF_028476545.2. Lineage (NCBI taxonomy): Eukaryota > Metazoa > Mollusca > Gastropoda > Physidae > Physella > Physella acuta. Next base: position 26,852 of record NW_026732751.1, on the reverse strand, counting down.
AGTAGCATTTGCAGAAGGGAAAAAAAGAAACAACACTGCTCATCAGGTTTTAAACTATTGCATTGCAACTACAAATAGAACAATAAGCTTTTAAGATGCCTCTGTATTAAACAGCTGAAAACTAGTGTAAACACCATCTTTATCACAGTAACAATTGATGCCTTAACTTAATGGGCTGTAGAAACTCTACAAGTAGTGAGGGACGTCTTGACCAGTAAGTAGACGGAATATTGAGGTGGGCATCGTCTTCATGTGAATCTGTAATCAAATGTAATAACAGTTGTAAGCTATGTTTTCATGTGAATATGTAATCAAATGTAATAACAGCTGTAAGATATGATTCATGTGAATCTGTAAACAAATGTAATAACAGTTGTAAGATATGTTTTCATGTGAACCTGTAATCATATGTAATAACAGTAGTAAATTAGAACAGAATTAAAAAGTTTTAATTGGAATAAGTTACTTATTGAAGGTTTTTGTTTTCAATTGGACCCAGAATCTCAGAGATTTTACCTAGAACCACCAAGGTCAACAGCCCTGTCTAAATATCTGGAGGATAACAGCTGTATCTAAATGTAAATAAAATGTACCCACCTCTCCCACAGAGCTGGCCAAAAGAGTGACAATTTTCTCATGTGGAACATCCTCCAGTCACATACAGTATAAAACAGTAGCGCAGCTCTGTCTTCATTGAAGTGAAGTGCTATTAAACTCTGCATGAACAATTTGCGTTAAAATTATAATTTCTGTGAACTGTTTGCCAATACGATTTTGTAAAGTGAAAGTGCCATTAAATTCTTTTAAAAATTCTTTTTTTTTGTTTGAGGGAAAGCTTTTGTTTGATTGACTTGATTGAGAAACTTTGAGAGGGAAGATTTGTGCCAGAAAATAGATCTACCACTTTTAGTCTAGCAAGGAAGTTGTAAAATGACTAGGCCTATTAATCTAGATCTAATATATAGCCTACTTAATCTGTCAACCCCAGCTAATTTAGCCACTGTTCGATCTTGCTGAAGACCAATTTAATGACTGCTAAAAAGAAATTATAAACATAGTCCTAGGTTGAAATCTTTGTTCTAATAGCACCAAGATAAATTAAACATCAATTATATTTATACTACAAATCTACTAGATCTAGTCGCATCTACACTTGATTTGAATTTTTTTTAATAGTCTCAGTCATGGACATAAATTATAGGGCCTAGATCTAGATCTAATATTATAGCCCATCTAGAATTCTAGATCTAGAAATAGTAATTTTGGGAATGAAGATTTTTTATCTGTCAGCTTGCAAAAAAAATCGAAATAGTTTGTTGTACCCTCTGCTGGTGTCAGTGATCAATGGATGTATCACATATCTAGATCTAGAATCTTGTTAAGGTGTTAAACTAATTCTATTGAACTCTAATCTAGATCTAGATTGTTAGGTTGTCAGTCTTTCGGTAACTAGTCCATCCGAACCTAAACTTACTAAACTAGATTAGGCCCTAGACTCTAGCAGATTCTAGTTCTTCTGTCTATATTATATATCTATATAGATTCTAGATCTGTGCCTCAACAAATGAATAGTTTTATTTTTATTCTAAACTAGATCTAGATCTAGATCTAAATGCCCGCCTGTGTTATAGATATAGGACAGGCTACTCAGTTTAGTTTATTAGTAAGAGAGTCAGTATGATGGTGTCTTGCATAACGATAGAAAGATACTTAAAAAAGAGAAACGGACATACTACAAAATAAACAAAAATAATAAACAAAAATTAACAATTCTTCGTTGCTAAGCCTAAGGACGGTCCTGGCTTAAGTCCTAAGGCGCCCAAAAGCATATCATATTACAATCGTAGAGCTGGGTCAAATTATTGACGGTATTAGGGGCAGATAATTTAGCTTTTAGACAATTTAAAATTGGAATTACTGAAAAATATAAAATAAAAAAGCTAAATAGTTAAGTGGCGTATGCTACGCCACAGAGGTAATCTATCGTTTTGGGTACGTAAAATCGCCCGCGGCTAGAAATGCGCGAAAAAGTTGCCTCACTGTCAAGGCTTTAATAGAAGTATATTGTGATATATTTGTGTCAAATATTATAGATAAATGAATAATAAACCTAAATCAATGGCTAAATATATCAATATAGACCAGAAATTAACTTTAAATAGCAGTGTTTGCGAGCAAGATTTCCTATATAAACAGCAGCCATTTGTAAAATAGAGTTACCTTCCCCTGAATCTGGCGCTTTAAGTTTGCAAAAAAAGAACTTAAACAAGATGGCTGCTATAGTAAATGAGCATGGTTGCATCTGTTGGAAACATCGCTAGTCTTCATTTATTACTGAAAAGTTTCAATTCAGTTGTTTAAAAACAGGTACATAAATGAAACAAGGAATCATTTTTGTATTTTTCAAAACATATATCCTCCTCAAAATGTGAAATAATTATTAAAATTCAAGGAGTCACCTGTCTTTCACATTACTAGTCGCGGGCGATTTTACGTACCTAAAACGATAGATTACCGCCACAGATAAGCTTGTTTTATATAGTATAGAAATCTAATATTTTTAAAGTATATTATTCATTTTAAAATAAAACTTGTAAGAAGTAAGTAAATGAGGAGTGTCATTATTTGCCCAACTTATGATCGCTTGCCTTATAATCGATTAGAAAGTCTGTTGTTATTTTTGTTCTGAGTGTTGTTGCATTTTGTGTTGTGTTATGACAGTTATGTGTTTGCTGTACCTATGTCACATGTGATTTGTTATTCAGCGTTCTTTTATTTTTTGTTCTATAAACTTTCAAATTTGTTTACATCATTGTCTTTTATTGTGCACGGGTAGAGTACTTTAAATTTAAATCTGGTAACTGTCACAAACAGAGATTTTTTTCAATTCACTATAGGCCTACTTATTATGTACATACCTTTATAATATAATATTGTTTTATCAACTTGTATATTAATATTTCATATTTCCACTATAGGTAACTACTATTTTTTATTTTTCGGAGTGGAATGTTAAATGAGAAAGAAAAAAGTGATGGCAAAGTTGTATTTTTTCTTAGTTCTTATTAGATTTTATTGTTGGTGGGGATCACGCAATACGTCCAACTAATTAAGTATCATGTGGCAGTTGATTCAGACTATGAACATCTGCTGGAAGGCGATTGATTTGAGGGTTTACTTCCCCATCTGATGTAGGAATGGCAAATGTAATCTCTTACAATTATGTTTTATAATAGCTCTACAAAGAATATTTTATAAACTATAAGAAATTAATTTGTATTAAATTCAAACAGGTAAACTGCAATTAATATCAACATTTGACAAACTCACGCTCCATATGATGTCACTACATATTCTGATAGGTTGTACTGGAAGTGTTGCTTCTATCAAGGTTCCAATTTTAGTGCGGGCACTTTTGGAGCATTTTCCTCAGGTAAATGTTAGTTAATTCAAACTAGTTTTATTAGAATTATCAGCAGATTAGGCTTACAATAATATTGATATGCCTACTTCATATACAAACAATGAAATTATTCCATTTTGAACTTCAGTTTTCTGACAATCAAATTAAAAGGTTTAGCATTGGAAATATGGTATACGGACAAAGGCGATAAGAAATAAGGCAGACATCTAAAAGGCTGACTGGACAATAGGCAGACATGGGCGGAAGGCCGATATCAAAAAGGTTTTCTAGACATAAAACTGATAATTTTTATAAATTAACCAACTCCAGTTATAAATGTCTAGTATTTGTTTAAAACAAGCTACACAATAAATAGAAAATATATGTTCTCATATGTTATGCCACATAAAATTGCAAGGGATGTTCTATTGTCACATTCAGCAATCTTCTTTCTGTAAATGCTTTTTCTTTTGTTATTTGGAATGTTCTCCTAGCATAATTGCCTCTGATTGTCGTTGTAGCATGATGTGTGTGTTTTGTGTGTAAATATTACATCGACTGTCAGGTTTATGAAAACCAACTGTTTTCTGTTGTATTTTATCCACCTTAAATACCATAAACATAATTCTGTAGTGTTAATAGCATAGAAAGAGGGTTTAATATGGAAGATTTCTGTGTTATAAAAATCAAGGTGTCTAAGGTCTTCAATCTTTCTAATTTATTATTTTGTATTTTTTTAAATAAAAATCAAACTAACAAATTTGATAGACTTTGCTGATGACTTTATAGAAGTTTTACACATTTGTTTGATTGTGTATAACGTACATCACCAGAATGCAAGTATTATCTTGTAGCCATTTAACATTTAATGCAATCAGTCTACTGCAGTTGATATGGTGGCAGAACATGGTGGTATTGCCATCAACCTGTATAGCATTTTTTGTCTGCAATCTTTGTTGGTCCAATCAAATATTTCTCATCATGTCACTAGAGCCTCATTAAACTTCTAGCAGTGTTGGGGATAATTAAATTATTAGTTATATTCATTTAGCATCCATCATTTTTACCCTTGAAATTAGCATCAAAGCTGTTGCTTTGAGTTGTATAACAGTTAAATGTATATGAATGTATGTTGCGAGTGTGTCTTAAAAAGGCGAGATAAAAATATAAAATATAGTGTGGGTGTGCGCATTCGCGAAAGAAAATAGCAGGCTAACAACATGGCGATGTCTGAAACTGGATGCGAAGCTCTTATGAACCAATAAAATTATAGAAATTACAGGAACAAGGGTTGATTTTTGTTTTTAAGTGTGTGCCATGAAATAGGTAGGAGAAAAGCCTGTGACAAGTTGTAAATAAAAGTCTTCCTTCCACCCTCAGCATTTTAGTTAATTCTTAGTTTTCTTTTTTTTCTATGTTGGTGCAATTAAAACTTGAATTGATAATTTTTCAATAGTCAGAAATCAGAGTTGTCTCAACAGAGCACGCACAACATTTTTTCACTAAAGAGGACATCCCAGTACCTGTTCTCACAGAGAGGGATGAATGGGAGGTAAGTGTACACAGTATAATCCAACATGTTTCTGTAAAGAAGACATCACAACTTTAATTTTGTTGTGTTCCCCATGTAGACAACATAAATGTATGCCACAACCGCCCTCCCACCCCCCTCGTTTTTTTTTAGTTTTTAAGATTAAATCATTTGTCTTTGCAGACCTGGTCTAAAATTCAGGATCCTGTATTACATATAGAATTACGAAAGTGGGCTGATCTGCTTCTAATTGCCCCTCTTGATGCCAACACATTAGCCAAAATTGCTAATGGTATATGTGATAATTTATTGGTAATATATAAAATGATATGGTGGTGATCTTTTTGTCTTTTTAGTCACATTTTAAAATATATATACACTTAAATGCTTGTTATTTTCCGCCTACTTGCTTTTTAATTTTTTAATTTATATCTTACCTCTAAAGGTTTCGGTATAATAAAATACTAACTTTTCTGCAGACTTGTATTGTACGAGCATGGGACAATCAAAGACCTCTCCTTTTTGCCCCAGCTATGAATACATATATGTATGAGCACCCATTAACCTCTAGCCATATACTGTCATTGAAGAGTTTGGGCTACATAGAGATACCATCCATTTCCAAGAAACTTGCTTGTGGAGACACAGGTTAGTAGTTGTATTTTGGGACCCACTTCACAATATAGCTAAAGAAATGCGTGTTTATTATATTTTTATTGCAGTTAAAAGCTAGTTATAAAAAAAAAGGTTTAATTTTTAAATTTAGCAATAATATTATAAAACCAATTTTAACTTATGCCAGAACTATTAATTATTACTAATTTAAAGTACATTTTCAGTACTTTTTCAAATACTATATTGTGTTCAGCACTTTTTTCCTTGACATTAAGTGTGGGGTATTTGAGAGGGACTAGTCTTTGGGATTATTCTGCCCTTATATACCAGCTTTTAATCTGAAATTAAATAATTTTTATCAACTATATTATTTGTAAATATATTCTCCAAGAGTATTAATTATTAAGCAAATAATTTCCAAGGTTATGGAGCTATGGCAGAGGTATCAACATTGGTGTCTGCTGTAGAAAGTGCTGTAGTTCAAGTTCCAGCTTCAGCCCAACTTACATAAATCTTCCAATTTCTGGTCACAACCATGGTTGTGACTTTTAACTTTAAAAAAAAAATTGTTTTTGTGCATTTAAAAGTGTGTTAAAAAGTCTTTTATAATTGTTTTTTTTTAAAATAAATCTTGGGTATCATTCCCATCTCTTCCTGTCAACAGCCTTACTAATTTAACAAATCAGCATTCCAGATCTGTTGTTTGAATTGTCTATTCATATATCAGTTTAAGTTTGGATTTTCACAAATATTGAGATGTTCTGGTCTATTTTTAATTTTTGTTAAGTGATTATATTTGTTATGTAAATAAAATGTACACAATTTCTATGTAATTTGTTAATGATACCAATAATGTACTTTTTTTAAAGATAATAAAAGTCATTTGATGTTTCCTATTTAACTAATTATTCCTTGTTCATTTCCTTTGCAGTGCTTTTATATTATTTTTATGCATCAAGATAACTAGTAAATGGGCTGAATCCCACCATAATCATTATTAACATATCTAATGAAAAGTTTCAAAAACATTAATGTAAGAAAAAAAAATTAAAATTTTTATTTAAAAAAACATTACTGACTTTGTGTGTAGGATTTAGTTAATTAGACTTTAAGAGAAATAAAACTTCATTTCCAACCAAAATGTTTTTAAATGACATTTTATGCTTGTCCAATTGATCCAACAGATAACATGGATGATATCTATCATGTTCAAATAGTCACAAAAGTTGTTTTTTTTTTTTTTTTGAGCTCTTTTATTAGAGGACATTCCTTAACCACAAATATGAGCAGTGTTCAGAAAACAAACATTTAACACACATTTTAGATTAATAAGTAAACAAGTACAGTGGGTAACTAATATCATAAACAAAATGGCTATTTAGTTCTTTAACTCTTGACTGCCTAAAGAGTTCAGCCTATTTATTCAATTTTAGAATTTTGAACTCCTCTCAAAAATGAAACACTTTCTATGGTTAATTACAGGGCACATAATTACTGAAAAAATATTATTTAAAAAAAGTACATGAATACAATATTGCACCAAGTTTAATGTAAAAGCAATTTTTTTAAATCACAAGCGCATATGTTACATCCGTTTATGTTATGCTATATTTCAAGATATTGAAAAATCAAAGTTACACAAATCATACAAGTTAAAGAATTTTGAACAAAGATCACGCCATTGTTTATCCTTTGCCGTACAAAACAGATCAATTAAAATAAAATACAGTATTTTTTTAGAAGTAGGCAAGGACAAAAGTCTGTTCATGTAAATGTTAATTTGTAAGTTGAAGCATTTAACTTTTTTTTAAAAGTATAAGTGCATGCACATTTTTAACCAATACAATAAAATTAGGGAAATTAATGTTTCCTTATAAAGATTGCATTTGTTTCATAAACCTCTTATACTGGTCTCTCGCACATATGTTTATTTTACAAACAAAAAATCAATTTACAATGATTTTATACCACATACATGGATAATATATAAAAATGCATAAAGTGGCAGACAAAAGAAGTCTTTTGTAATTAACATTGAAGACGTTTGATTTCCAAGTAATTTTTTTTAAAGATTTTTAACCTTGTACTAAATTTTTAAAAAAATTATTTTCTTTAAAACTACTTTAAGGTAAAGGTGAAAAGATTGCTTGGCAGATCCAAAGAGTTTAAACCACTTACAAAATACTATTTTTAAAAGAACAATACAATACACTTATATTTCACCACTTTTTAAAAAATAGTATGTTTTGAACGCCTCAAACAACTAAAAATACTTAGCGTAACAGTTCAGAGAAATCGTCCATGACAATCCATGAGACATTTTGTTTGTACAACACTTATAAATAAATTCTTTTCGTATCTTTGACTAGAAATAAGTTCTCACTGCATGTCAGACCTTAATTAATTCACCTAGTCTAATTATATTCTGCCCATGTAGTACTAAAAAACATCAATACATACAACATGATAACATGACCTATACTATGGAGCATGAAACTCACATTAAGAAGACTGATGCACAAATCAGAAAGTACATTTAAAACAAACAAGACAGCCAACAGGATGAGAAAAAATAAACATTTTAGCAGAAATTGTGTACGCTGTAGGTACAAAAAATATGAATTACAAATTTTCAATTTAAAAAGGAATGGCAAAAAAATTTAATAAATTATGGAATTGCTGTAACAATTTGTTGCCCAACATTCAAACTTTCCAGAGGATCCTATGTATCTCCTCTAAAAAGAAATTTGTTTTACTAAATGTACAGTAAGATCCATCTAAACAACTCACACACACTCAACAATTTGATTAAGTCAAATAAGGGATGTGCTGTATAGATTCTATGATAAATATTTCTTCCAACAAGTCTGAATAACAGGGCTGCATCTTAAACAGCTTAATGTATAAACACTCACAGCAAACAATTAGCTGAAGACAAAGTTTGCAAATAAAAACATTTTCAGTTTGGAAGTTTTGGAATTAAGCACCAAGTATATAAATTGTTTGATATTTGAAAGTATTGGTTTGTACGCTGATTGTGAATCCCAGAGAACATTCCTTTTATCAAAAAAAACTTCCAGAGCTATGTAAATTGAAAAAACTTTAATTTCCACCAAAAGAAGCAATACTTTAGCTTAACAAAAAACAAATGTTTAATCAAGCCTTCACAATAAAGTCTATAAACTTACAATTTGGGATTTTATAATCATTCATACTCTTGTAGGTAGAAACATTACTTATCTATTATGACTTAGTTAATAATTATAAATCAATTTTCCGTACAAATTTTATATTGGTGGTTATAATTATTTACATGATGCTTAACTGTTATCTGGTATTACTGACAAAGAAACATAAAGTATTAGTTTAATTCTTTAATATTATTTCACATGAAGTGACTAAGCAACAGTCAAAAGTATGAATTTTTCAAAAATTTCTTTAAAAGTGGCTATTCATCATAGTTATAACATACAAATGTCTTTATACATTTAAAAGATATTGAATAAATAAAATGTATCAGACTCTGCTTGTGGATGTGCCACAGAGAATCTTAAAGCTAGAGTTGTCATCAGCACCCCTCTCTCAGGGAATAACTCATGTGATACCCAGAAGATAAGCACCCAATGTGTACAGGACTAGCTAAATGTGTACATGCTATCTGCTCTTTTATATATGCAGCATTGTATTTTGTAATACTAAACAACTAAAACAATTACCTCTTGACAGCTAGGATGATGACATAAATTACACTTAAAGATATTTACAAAGTACATTGATGAATTGTGTTTAAACAGTTTGTATGCTTAAACGATGTTCAGATACTTACTAAGAATAGTGTAAGAAAAAAAAACTATTATGATAACATGAATGTACCCTAAATGAAATAAAGGAAAACACGAAACCAAACTTGGAGGATAACTGTACACACTGTAGAAATGATTTAATTTAAACAAGTAGATTGGCCCTTTTTTAACTGCCTTAATTAAACTATGAGAAAAAAGGAAATTAAAGTGTTGTTAAAATCACTTACAAACCTCAATAGAATTTCAGTTAGATCGTGATTTTAAAAAATCATTAATTAGACAAAAAATACTAACATAAAAATGAGCCAGGAATTTTTGTACTTTACAAAGCTTTACATACTATTCCATGTAACATTCAACAAACACACAACAAACACTTAGAACAATTACTGATTATGGTCTTATTGAACAACTCTTCATATAACATTATCAGATAAAAATATACATTGTAAGCATTAAGACATATTACCAAGTTGCCAAATTAAATGCATCTCTAGCAATACTATTAAGTGTAGTTCCTTCACTATATACCAGAGTAAATCAGCCCTCTGTTCAAAGTAGCATTTGCAGAAGGGAAAAAAAGAAACAACACTGCTCATCAGGTTTTAAACTATTGCATTGCAACTACAAATAGAACAATAAGCTTTTAAGATGCCTCTGTATTAAACAGCTGAAAACTAGTGTAAACACCATCTTTATCACAGTAACAATTGATGCCTTAACTTAATGGGCTGTAGAAACTCTACAAGTAGTGAGGGACGTCTTGACCAGTAAGTAGACGGAATATTGAGGTGGGCATCGTCTTCATGTGAATCTGTAATCAAATGTAATAACAGTTGTAAGCTATGTTTTCATGTGAATATGTAATCAAATGTAATAACAGCTGTAAGATATGATTCATGTGAATCTGTAAACAAATGTAATAACAGTTGTAAGATATGTTTTCATGTGAACCTGTAATCATATGTAATAACAGTAGTAAATTAGAACAGAATTAAAAAGTTTTAATTGGAATAAGTTACTTATTGAAGGTTTTTGTTTTCAATTGGACCCAGAATCTCAGAGATTTTACCTAGAACCACCAAGGTCAACAGCCCTGTCTAAATATCTGGAGGATAACAGCTGTATCTAAATGTAAATAAAATGTACCCACCTCTCCCACAGAGCTGGCCAAAAGAGTGACAATTTTCTCATGTGGGACAGCCACCACACTCTGGTTGTTGATCTCAATAATTCTATGCCCCACTCTTACGCCTCCACGCTCAGCAATGCCTCCCCTAAGCAGACTGCAAATCTGGTCAAAATAAAAGTAAGGTGCTGTTTATAGAATTTAAAATACACCAATGTTTATACTTGAGCATAATATTTGTAATCAAGAGCTAAATATTGAATTTAGTGTCATCTAGACCTGCCTTACTAATCTAATGTGTGTGTAAACTCATGTTACCTATCTAATATCTATATAAATTTGTAATAATTTACACAATGAGGTTAAAGATATATTGCAACAGTTTGAAAACAAAGCCCAATACAGAAATCTTATACAATTTAAAATGTATGAAAATAGTCACAAAACTTCACTGTATGTCATGGATGTAATCCACCTATTTTGATTTTCAAATATCAGCTTATGCATAGGATTTAGTCAAGCAATTAGGCCTTGATATATGACCCCTCTTCCTATTATACAACAGGGGTACAAATAATGGATTGGCATTTAAATTGATTATCAGAACCCTGATTGTAAGGTAACAAAGTTTCCCCTCAATAAATGTAATGATTTATCATTTATATTTTTAATATTACATTACATAGCTGCTTGTATGACATATTTGTAGTAGCGTTCTAATACTACTATAATAGACACATTCAACAATGCATAACAGGAACTACACTTTTTATTTTACTGCCTCCATTTTTTTTTCTCTATTTTGTATTCCACCCATGACATGAACAAAGGCATGTAAATCCAGACATTCAGTTAAAGTTAAATTAATTTTTTAGAGAAATTCTACACATTTCTAAACCAATAACAACCTATGACTCTGCTCTGGACACTATCATCAAACTATTTTTAAATGAAGTGAAGTAAGTCCTAAACCTTAAGGCCCGAAAATGGGGATGGATCGGACACACGTTAAGAAAAGAAAAAGAAAACATCGCAAAACAAGCATTGGACTGGAATCCCCAGGGGAAAAGGAGGGTGGGCCGGCCAAAGAAAACATGGAAGAGAACGGTTGAGGAAGAGGCAAAAACAGCTGGGCTCTCATGGGCACAGATCATAGGAGCAGCCCAAAACCGAGTCCACTGGAGATGTGTGGTTGCAGCCCTTTGCTCCCCAGGGGCCATAAAGGAGTGATGATGATGATGATGAAGTCCTAAACCACTTCCTACTTACCACTCCATTCTGGACACTAAATCCCAGCTGATACTTGACATCTGGCCTCTTGATTAACACCTCAACAACTGGTGGACATGGGACAACAGTCAGCTTTACAACAGTTTGTGAGCGAGATGCCTGTCAAATAAGTTCATCATTCTGTTAATGCTCATCTCATTACAAATGACAAAACATTTTACAGAGACAACAAAAAGGCTTGGATAAGGGTTACTTTAGTTGTATGGAAGAGGAGGATGACTTGAGATAAGCAACCTGCCAACCTCTCTAACTACACAGTGGCAGCCATCTTTATAGGGTTGTCCTCTATATCATGTCTTTTGATTTTTTCTTCATTGGCTCTGTGGATTTTAGGTGATGGTCTGTCTCTGGTAGCTGGCTTCCTCAGTGTATGGTCAATTTAAATTTCATCCTCAGCAGGTCATTACTGTGTTAGCTGCCACTCCAGTAGGTCATTACTGTGTTAGCTGCTACTCTAGAAGGTCATTACTGTGTTAGCTGCCACTCCAGCAGGTCATTACTGTGTTAGCTGCTACTCTAGTAGGTCATTACTGTAAGCTGCCACTCCAGCAGGTCATTACTGTAAGCTGCCACTCCAGCAGGTCATTACTGTGTTAGCTGCCACTCCAGCAGGTCATTACTGTGTTAGCTGCCACTCCAGCAGGTCATTACTGTAAGCTGCCACTCCAGCAGGTCATTACTGTAAGCTGCCACTCCAGCAGGTCATTACTGTAAGCTGCCACTCCAGTAGGTCATTACTGTGTTAGCTGCTACTCTAGTAGGTCATTACTGTGTTAGCTGCCACTCCAGCAGGTCATTACTGTAAGCTGCCACTCCAGCAGGTCATTACTGTGTTAGCTGCCACTCCAGCAGGCCATTACTGTGTCAAGTGCTACTCCAGCAGGTCATTACTGTGTTAGCTGCCACTCCAGCAGGTCATTACTATGTTAGCTGCCACTCCAGCAGGTCATTACTATGTTAGCTGCCACTCCAGCAGGTCATTACTATGTTAGCTGCCACTCCAGCAGGTCATTACTATGTTAGCTGCCACTCCAGCAGGTCATTAATATGTTAGCTGCCACTCCAGCAGGTCATTAATATGTTAGCTGCCACTCCAGCAGGTCATTACTATGTTAGCTGCCACTCCAGCAGGTCATTACTATGTTAGCTGTCACTCCAGCAGGTCATTACTATGTTAGCTGCCACTCCAGCAGGTCATTACTGTGTTAGCTGCCACTCCAGCAGGTCATTACTGTGTTAGCTGCCACTCCAGCAGGTCATTACTATGTAAGCTGCCACTCCAGCAGGTCATTACTATGTTAGCTGCCACTCCAGCAGGTCATTACTGTGTTAGCTGCCACTCCAGCAGGTCATTACTATGTTAGCTGCCACTCCAGCAGGTCATTAATGTGTTAGCTGCCACTCCAGCAGGTCATTAATGTGTTAGCTGCCACTCCAGTAGGTCATTACTGTGTTAGCTGCCACTCCAGCAGGTCATTACTGTGTTAGCTGCCACTCCAGCAGGTCATTACTGTGTTAGCTGCCACTCCAGCAGGTCATTACTATGTTAGCTGCCACTCAAGCAGGTCATTAATGTGTTAGCTGCCACTCCAGCAGGTCATTAATGTGTTAGCTGCCACTCCAGTAGGTCATTACTGTGTTAGCTGCCACTCCAGTAGGTCATTACTGTGTTAGCTGCCACTCCAGCAGGCCATTACTGTGTTAGCTGTCACTCCAGTAGGTCATTACTGTGTTAGCTGCCACTCCAGCAGGTCATTACTGTGTTAGCTGCCACTCCAGTAGGTCATTACTGTGTTAGCTGCCACTCCAGCAGGCCATTACTGTGTTAGCTGTCACTTAAGTAAATATTTCCTGTACTGCTTTTTTAAAAATACTGAATGGTAGATCAATTCAAGTTCCAGTTTTTAATTGCATGAAGACTATCTTACTTTACATCTCCTTATATTTATATCTAAGCTTTGTGTAGGTACTTCCCTTCAAGTCTTATAGGAGTGTTGTTGGTTGATTATACATTTATCTATACAGATGTTGAGACATATGTTGCATTAATATGTAGTTCTCTTATGCTTAAGTTTTAGGTAAATGTAAGTTTAACCTGTAGCCAGTTATATAAGCAGACTACTTGCCTTGATGTAAGTCTGGCAAGCTGACAATGGGAGCCCGACCAAGCTGATCCCATTGATAGAAATAATCTGATCCCCAATGTTGAGCTGACCACATCGGGCAGCAGGTCCTGTGGGCAACATGTTAGCCAGGACAACGGTTGGAACCATAGAACCCCAGCCAGACTCCACAATCACCACACCCAACGGCTCGTTCTTTGACTTGGGCACAATCACCTGCAAATAAGATATCAAACTCTTATTACAACTATTTTTCAACATTTGTATTTCTTGTTTACGAAAATGTAACTGTTATTCTTATAAATTCAAAGCATTTAATTTTCTTTAATACCCAAGTATGACTTTGTATTTTTGATCCATTTATTACTTAGACACATCTTAAAATGATCTCAATATCAGACCCTCTAATTATCAGTCTTTATTATAAACATGTAAAATACTCATATACTTACAAGTAGCCAGCATAGAGATTTACTATAGCTAAAAGCTACTTAAATACCACGGAAAAATGTTTAAGAAAAAACTCACCTCCTTGTGAAAATCCTTGTTTGCAAAGAGATTAAGCTCCTCGCCATATATCTCTTGTTGGTTGAGCACATCTTGGTAGTCCATCTCTTTGAGTAGGCCGGGATCTTCGATGCCATTGGCCTTGAGGAACTCCAGGTATGCCACCTGGAATGCTTGACCGATTGACTGGGCAATGAGTTGGGCCTGAGGAGTAACAACAAAAGTATCAACATTAATTATGCAGATGAAAGGATTACTAAGTCAGAGAAAGTAAAGGGTGACCCTATCCCATCATCCATTTCTGCCCACAGAAATAGGTTTACTCTTCTTCACCTGTCATAGATAATGTCCATCACCTTTTGAGGTGACAACAACTTTTAATATTCATACATTTTGACAGATATTGCTGTCTGGAAAATGTGAACAAAATGCATAAAAATGCCTAACATTGAATTTAATTTAATTGTTTTAATCAATTTCTATTCTAAAAGTATGGCTTAATTTAACATGTACAAAATAAACACGCCAACAAATAGAATGAAGCATTTTTTTTCTAACAGAAAATTACAAATTGTTGAGGAAGCACTTTGCCGGCAATATTTGTAATAGTTTCAACCTGCGTGCGACTGAGAGGGGGGGGGGGGGTAATGTGTTTGGCTTCAAGCGGGAGTGAGGGATATTGTTATGTTAATGACAACTAATTGTGAGCGATATAGCTCGTTTATCAGGCAATGGGCATAATACCATGATCCATAATTTATTGCACGTCAATTAGTGAAATGTAAAAAAAATTTGGCTTTTCTTTTTAATTGAAGGATATCTAAATCTAGTTAATATACATTATTTCTCATCTAGCAGGCGAGCTAAGCCTTTAAGAGTCGTACAAATGTATAAAAGGCAGCGTATAGAATACCCAGTGCACGCCTACAAGGTCATTGTTTTCGTCTCAACTACACACGGCAGCAGGCCGTTAACATCATCCCCGTCAACTGGCTACATTGTATCACCGCTGCCGCTATACGTCACCGTCAACTGGCTACATTGTATCACCGCTGATACTATAAGTCACCGTCAACTGACTACATTGTATCACCGCTACCACTATAAGTCACCCTCAACTGGCTACATTGTATCACCACTATAAGTCACCGTCAACTGGCTACATTGTATCACCGCTGCCGCTATACGTCACCGTCAACTGGCTACATTGTATCACCACTATAAGTCACCGTCAACTGGCTACATTGTATCACCGCTGCCGCTATACGTCACCGTCAACTGGCTACATTGTATCACCACTATAAGTCACCGTCAACAGGCTACATTGTATCACCGCTTCCACTATACGTCACCGTCAACTGGCTACATTGTATCACCACTATAAGTCACCGTCAACTGGCTACATTGTATCACCACTATGAGTCACCGTCACCTGGCTACATTGTATCACCGCTGCCACTATAAGTCACGGTCAACTGGCTACATTGTATCACCGCTGCCACTATAAGTCACGGTCAACTGGCTACATTGTATCACCGCTGCCACTATAAGTCACCGTCAACTGGCTACATTGTATCACCGCTGCCACTATACGTCACCGTCAACTGGCTACATTGTATCACCGCTGCCGCTAAAAGTCACCGTCAACTGGCTACATTGTATCACCGCTGCCACTATAAGTCACCGTCAACTGGCTACATTGTATCACCACTATAAGTCACCGTCAACTGGCTACATTGTATCACCGCTTCCGCTATACGTCACCGTCAACTGGCTACATTGTATCACCGCTGCTACTATAAGTCACCGTCAACTGGCTACATTGTATCACCGCTGCCGCTATACGTCACCGTCAACTGGCTACATTGTATCACCGCTGCCGCTAAAAGTCACGGTCAACTGGCTACATTGTATCACCGCTGCTACTATAAGTCACCGTCAACTGGCTACATTGTATCACCGCTGCCGCTAAAAGTCACGGTCAACTGGCTACATTGTATCACCACTGCCACTATAAGTCACCGTCAACACTATTCCCATTAATTATTTCCTGTAGATTTCGCAGCCTGTGCAGTACACGTCACAGCATTCTATTTTTATCCAGACCGTTGGATCACGTGGTCTTGTGTAACATCTGATTGAGAGCAGCAACTATTTATGTTAGTAAGAAACTGCCCGAGCTGTTGAGTAGTGCTCAGCGGTGTGGCCTATCAGTATCAAACGATATGTTGCGGTTGATTGGTGTTTGGCGGCGTATGGACAATGGTCGGCGGTTTGTGACAGGCTGTAAAATGTGACAGGCTGTAAAATGTGACAGGCTGTAAAATGTGACAGGCTGTAAAATGTGACAGGCTGTAAAATGTGACAGGCTGTAAAATGTGACAGGCTGTAAAATGTGACAGGCTGTAAAATGTGACAGGCTGTAAAATGTGACAGGCTGTAAAATGTGACAGGCGGTAAAATGTGACAGGCTGTAAAATGTGACAGGCTGTAAAATGTGACAGGCTGTAAAATGTGACAGGCGGTAAAATGTGACAGGCGGTAAAATGTGACAGGCTGTAAAATGTGACAGGCTGTAAAATGTGACAGGCTGTAAAATGTGACAGGCTGTAAAATGTGACAGGCTGTAAAATGTGACAGGCTGTAAAATGTGACAGGCGGTAAAATGTGACAGGCTGTAAAATGTGACAGGCTGTAAAATGTGACAGGCGGTAAAATGTGACAGGCGGTAAAATGTGACAGGCTGTAAAATGGGACAGGCTGTAAAATGTGACAGGCGGTAAAATGTGACAGGCTGTAAAATGTGACAAGCTGTAAAATGTAACAGAGGGGGTGGGGGAGCTGTTAACAAATGTGTCATCACATGACGTGTTTGCTGCTACTTCGTATAGTTAAACTCGCTCAAATAATGTACTTTTTAAAAAATAAACGACAGCACAAGAAGTCTACTTTTCTGATTCTAATCTTTATCAAATGAGTGAATCGCTGTAGGCTGTGAGAATTCAAATTAATTAACACTTGGTTATGATTAATGCAGGATGGGCTGGGGAAGGGGGGGGGGAATCGGAACGCGTAGAATTTTTTTTCCACGAACTTACCTATTAACATTGTTAGATGTAAGTGTATGGTGGAGTGAACACTTTCTGTTACTGGATTATCTGGGGCTACCCGAGTATCTTAGGGTTTTACTATAATTATACATTATATAATAGTACTACTTAGTACATTGGCATACGTAGCGGGGAGCTTAAAATAAAGTTGTGGGGGATTTTTTTTTAATCCCTGTACGACATTTTAAAAATCCAGTTTTTAGTCTACCATTTAATTCAATAGAGGAATATTGAGGACGTGCATCAGGAAATATAGAGAGCTGTAATGACGGCGGCCGTAGCAGATTGAACTCGGTTTTGATTGAATTCATCAACAGCCAAACTCGAGGATGGCTGGCGTGTTGACACAGGACACACGTCGGCAGACGATGGGAGCCACAAAGGATGCTGAGAGGGACGTGTGTAAAGATTAAGGGAAATATAGGAGTGGTAGACTTGCTTGTTTTAACAGCTTTTCGGGTTTGTGGGTCGCTGGTGGCTGGGTTGACAGGATGCTGGGTTGGCTGGTTATTAGGTTGGATAGTTGGTTAAATAAAATTACAATAAAAGCTACAATGTCCGCTTCTTCGTCTGCGAGTGAGGTTTGTGGTAAAATATTGCAACTTAGCTTTGCAACAATTTACTTCGAAATTTCCATATTCAGTCGATTCCGATGACAACGCAAAAATATTTCATATTCAATGTAGTTAGCAATTTAATTATTCATAAAAAAGTGTCGACTCGAGAGCGTTAGGCTTGAAAAAAACAAATAATTAGTTTCACATAGATCTATAAACCGATTTTTAAAAAAAAACGTTTTCTAAGCGCAAAAATATATATATATATATATATATATATATATATATATATATATATATATATATATATATATATATATATATATATATATATATATATATATATATATATATATATATATATATATTATTAAAAATAAAGCGTTGGTTGCAAAATTATTTGAAAATATTTTTGGATTTATTTTTACCACATCTAAGCTGAAGAAAGTTTATGCTTATTTTCTCATTTTCAGTTTATTCAAAAGCTTATTATTATAAAGGTGTTTCTACTTGATTTATTGCGATTTCAGCAACCAATACCGTAATATATTTAAAGCATTTTAACTCAAAATAAAAGTATAATCTTGTACGGACTTTTGATAATAACTTTTGATAAAACTTAAAAACAAAGCTACGCAGATCAATTTGCGCAGAAAAACTTTACTTAGTTGTAGACTTCTAAACACGAATTACTAGATTCTAAATCCTCTAAATGATCATCATTTCAATGAAAACTACAACACGATATGATTTCGCTTTCTTAATATGAATCATTACCTTACGGTGGAACACTTGAGGAGATGCATGCGTCAAGTTCACATGGGACAGGCGTCAAAGCGCTGTAATTGACGGGTAAGCACGGGGGATGTGCTAGCGACCAAGGGACCCCAACTTGTGCAGCGTCCCACTCCATGAGGCCGTATTTAGTTTCCCGGTACCTGGACACGACCCCACGATCCCCCACGGCAAACATTGCAGCTTGCGTGCGCCACATTCCGGCCTGCCTCCTCGAAATTTGGTCAAGATCAAGGGAGGATCAGCCGTGGCCGCTCGCAGGGGGAAAACTGTATTGTGCCGGAGTGTCAACACTAATGTCCGGCACAAAGTTGGGATTTGGTGGTCAACGCGATGCATGACCAGATACTGATTCTAATGGACTTCAGGGATCAGGCATTCAAAAGTAGTAGATACAGACTCATTCAAGAGAAACGTCAGATCTTAATTGCCAGCTGTTAGGTCAATTAACTTAACACGGCCTTTATAACATAGCTCCTATTAACAGTGTAGTGTACATATGGTCAACAGCAGTTATTCAGATACACATCTTTAAGCATATATATAAAATTATATTATATATATATATATATATATATATATATATATATATATATATATATATATATATATATATATATATATATTCATACATACATACAACATGCAAGGAATAATGTACTACGACGTTTGATGGCTGCATCAGTGAAAACTAACATTAAAAATAGATTTTAAATGTATATGACTCATTATTTTTCTCATCAAGAACAAGACGCAGACAAAACTTATATGCAATACTAATTACAATTTAATTCTTAATTTTAAAAAAAAACTCTTAAAACTGAACCACTAATGTAGAGCTTAAAAAAAAGAGCCCAGACTATTTCATGGGAAACTAACTCGACTATTTGATTTCAGCTTAACGATCTCCTAGGAATGCTTAATTATTGGACTGAACCAACGTAACAGTAAAAAAATCAGCATTGGCGGCTTTAACTATTTGCTCACATCATCAGAGGAGGGGAAAACGGTAGAACACATTACGTGAGTTCAGCGTCACCCGATGTGGGAACACGTGTGTCAGTGAGTGTTTGTGTGTTAATGCGTAGACTAATAGAGAAACTGACCACTAGGTCACAGTGTTTTATTTACACTGTGTAGTTAGAGACCGTTTTACACGGTGTAGCTAGAGACAGATTTACAGAGTCAGTGTGCTTTTGAAACACACGTCATATAAAGACCGTGATGTCACAAAACGCAAGCAGGTGACTCACACACACAGCCCTGAGTGAATCCTGTATTAAATTATCTACACGTGTGTTATGGATGTGAGCTGAACGTATACACATTAACAAATGTTAATCAGTTGTGAAGACATGTGTGTTTGAGACCATCCGTTTACCAACCAGCATAACGTTACAGTTTTCACCGCCACTAAACATTGGGGTGAGCAGATTAGCCGGGAGGGTGGGTGGGGAGGTTTCTGTCGCCCTGCATCCAGTAACGCCCCAACCGTTAGATCTACGGTAATTGTATTAACAAAACCAATAACCTTCCAAAGCAGCTAGTTTTCCCCTTCCAATATGTGCTCGTGGGTTTTCAATATAAAAAAAAAGATTTAATCAGCGATCTTGATCTGTACAAGCGTGACTAGCCACGGGCACGCTGGCATGGGGAGTTGGGGGGGGGGGGGGGGGGGGGTCTTAATGTGTAGATGGATAAAACCAATTTTGACACAGACAAATGTTTTCTGTGCTTTAGATGCATAAAACAAATCTTGACACAGACTAATGATTCCTGTGTTTGGCTGATCCAGAGTGACCTTTAAGTTCAACGTTTAGAAACTCACTACCAACAGCAGCTCCCCGACAATGATAATTTTAGATCAATTTAAACAAACAGAAAACATTGCCCCCAAGACTTTAAACTGGTAAAGCCCCCCCCCCCCCCCCCCCCCCATCAAACCGTGTCCAGCAAGATTCTGAAGACACACACACCCACGCCGTTGAGTGTCTAGATAAACAACTTCATTACAATATAGCTATTAAAAAAAGTATAACTAACCTTTTCTCCATCAAAAAACCTGTTTCAGATTGCTAGTCGAGCGGCATTAGGGCTCACAACATGCTGCGCTTTAAAGTGTTTTCATTCATATTTTATTGATATCTTCGGCCACGTACTGTTTCCTCTTGATTTTAGAGGCGATTTCCCCCTCCCCTTCCTCGGAACTATACAGCGGTTCGAGCGAAACGAGGGGAAACAATAACGCCGATCAATATCTAACGATTGATACTCGCTTTTAAACTTCAAAGTCACAACTTAAGGCAAGCGTAACTGTGTTGCTGGCATATATTAGGTTAAATTCTCTCCTGTGCTCAAGTTTGTTTATTGTATGTTGACGCGAGGATATGGATTATTGGGAATCTGGAGTGGCTCCGATCAGTATCGAAAAACGAGCGATTCCAAAATACTTGCAATGACTTCGATACAGAAGGGGGAGAGGGGTCCTGGAGTAGCTTTAATTAGAATCGAGAAGTGAGCGATTCCAACAAACGTGGAGCTAATTTCAGACAACACTAGAATGGATATAATGTGTGTTGTTGTTGTTTTTTTCACCCACTCACGTAGTTTATCTATTATTTTGAAAGCCGTAAAACAACTAGTCTCATCTAATCTATTCCTGTTTAAAAAGATTATACCGGCAACCAATTACAATTCATACTCTTCGTCTTTTTTTTTCAAGCACTGTTATTATTTTCGTTCAGTAGTGTATGGGCGAAAGACACAATGCTCTACCGCCCAAAAAGGGCTTTTGACCAGCTACACAACCATTCTCCTCTTGGACTTGTCCGCGGTCTTCTTTTAGTCATAACTTGACCACACACTTATATATACATCATTTTATATGCACACACAAATGTATGCTGCTCCGTCCAAGAGACGTCTCTTGCAGACTTTTTTTTATCCGAGGGGGAGCACTTGAAACAGACTTAATTCTTCGGGGGGATAACTTAACTACCCCCTCCCACCACCACCACCACCACCACCGAAGAGTGGCCCATAATAAACACGTCCTACTATTATAAACACGTCCTACTATTATAAACACGTCCTACTATTATAAACACGCCCTACTATTATAAACACGCGCTACTATTATAAACACGCGCTACTATTATAAACACGCCCTACTATTATAAACACGTCCTACTATTATGAACACGTCCTACTATTATAAACACGTCCTACTATTATAAACACGTCCTACTATTATAAACAAGTTCTACTATTATAAACACGTCAAACTATTATAAACACGTCAAACTATTATAAACACGTCCTACTATTATAAACACGTCCGACTATTATAAACACGTCCTACTATTATAAACACGTCCTACTATTATAAACACGTCCTACTATTATAAACACGTCCTACTATTATAAACACGTCCTACAATTATAAACACGTCACACAACCATCACGCCACACGACATCCAAGACGACCACCACTGAGCCGTCAAAGACAGGAAACGCTGTCTACTAAAACAAAGGGCAGGAACCATTAGCTCTCACTACATTATGCTATCATAGTTTATGACATCTATTGTGATCGTGAAGGGGAGAATCGACCTAGAGCACAGCCAATCTATACACAGAAACGTGTTGTTTCTTGCTGTGCCTCTTGTCTCATTTATCATTAGTTCAGCCAGACAATTATAACAGATGAAAATGTATGTGATGTTTTAAACACAAAATCTAAAAGTAAAAGCTTAAAAATGGTTTTTAAGTATTTTTTTTATCCCAGTATAAGAAAAATACAAAAGGCTGAAGTATCTTCAAAATTCAATTTCAAAAACATTTTCTTTAACCGTCTGAAAAATGATATCCCTGAGTCCTCCCAGCTCAGATGGTACCTGACTCACATTTACAGGCAGCTTGGCATACTGCTAACCACACTATCCCTTCATAAGCCAATGTCACTGAAACAAGTGCACTCTACTTCACCTGCCCAAATATTTTTTACGGACAACTCCAAATATAAATAGATATAATTGTATTAGTGCCAATCTAACATTTTAATTATTTAAATGACCATTGTAAGCTATCACAAAATGTCTGAAAAATAGGTTATGTCACATATGGTACATTTTTACTTTCTCGTATATACGAAGTATAGAGAAAGTCTTGTAATCGTGCAAAAAAAAATCGAGATTTTTACAAATCTCGACGTTTCACACCTCACTGATACGGAAAAACATAATTTTGCAATCTTGTCCGTATGTCTGTGTGTCTGTCTGTGTGTCTGTCTGTGTGTCTGTCTGTCTGTCCGTGTGTAAACACGATAACTTGAGTACCGTTACAGCTAGGTTGATGAAATTTCATATATAAGTATTTAATCAAAATCGTAGATCCGTATCAACTTTTGAGCGATTTCCGATAACCGGAAGTGGTACTTTTCCTACTTTGAATTTTTCAAAAGCCTATAACTTGAGTACTATTTCAGATAGATAAATGAAATTTCATACGTAGGTAAAAGATCTAATTCTCTACCTTCTATTAAATTTTGAGTCATTTCCGTTGACTGGAAGTAGTACTTTACGCTACTTCCGATTTCTCAAAAAACTAATGTAAATTTTAAAAGTAATAATAATATTGTGCACTATTATGCGCTTTTTTATTTGGCGTTCACTTGGTGTGCAATTAATTTGTCTACGAGATTTTATTCTATTTTTAAAACTTTAAGTATTTAAAATGGATTAAAAATCATGTCTATAGCCCGAGTTCCCATCCCCTGTTATTTTATATAAGAATATTCGAGAAAGTTTAGGGGAGATCACTCCCGGTTTATTTATTACACTGAAAAACTGTAGTAGCATCCAAACATAGATTATGGCGCTAAATTATATAGCTCCAAAATCTTGAATGTCATACATGTAACTGAAAAAAAAAATTCTGCTAACCTCACTGTCATTGGGGGGGACAGTGAGTTCAATTGCCATATACTAACACCCTTCTTCCACCCCCATGAAGTGTATCTAGAAACTTTTCTGGAGATGTAATTTACCATAAAGAAAATCTCTTCAAAACAAACACCACACCGTAGGTGTCAAAGGTGTACAGGGAAATTGAGAGATATTTTGGGATAAAATAATATCAGAGAATTTAAAACCTGAAAAACCTTTTGTACGACATTTAGTTCACTTGGTGAAACTACTAAATTGTTTATAAAATACTAAAACATTGACATGCAAGTTCTGTTTTTTTTTAATTTGAACCAAGTGAACTAAATTTTTTGCAGAGAACATATATCAAAAGCAGTTGTAATCAGCAAAGAAGGAAGCAACTTACCTCATCAGACTCAAAGACGTGACAGAGAATCTTGGCTTGTCTCCTGCGTCTTCCCAGCACATCGTCCGGGCTGGTTATAAGTCGGCGTCTTGCCATGATAACCAGGATGTCGCCAATATCAGCTATGTAGGATATCGTTCGCAGGGAATGATCCATCATTATTTCCTGAACAAATGCAAAAATTGTTATTTTGCATGACCAAGCCATCCTATGAAATATCTACAATCCAAATATGAACTACCCCATAAGTATTTAAGTAATATATATATGTATATATATATATATATATATATATATATATATATATATATATATATATATATATATATATATATACACACACACACACACACACAATTATTTTTTCAAGTGCAAAGATTTGTACTAACTAACCTGTAAATCTGTATTGAGAACCATTATTTTTTCAGTTGAAACAAAAAGATCAACATCAGTACTTGGCTGATTTTCACCCTCTGGAGCCTGCAAATGATCAAGCAAATAACAAAAATCATAGCAATATATTAGGATTTTCCAAACTGATATAATGGCTCAAAACCTGAAATCTAAAATATTCACAATATATCACTATTTAGTTATTAGATATATTGGTTGAAGTACAAAATCCTCCGATTGGTATATTAATATTATTAAAATTAATAATGGAATGTAGATCAACCTTTCGTTACAAAATCTTACATGATCTAAAAACTTGTTTAGGTAATAATGTTCAACAAATAAATGTCAACAATGTCATTATACACATCCACTATTTTATACATTTACAATGAAATCTCAGTAATAATGTATTCTTAATTTAAAACTTTTAGCTATAAAAAGTTATAAAAACAGTAATATTAAAATCGTAGTGTTCATATAGTTTGTTTATAATTTTGTTTTCCATAGTAAAATTGATAGTGGCAAGAAGAAAGGGTGTGACTGGATGAGATAAAATTAGCAATTTACTGCTGATATAATTAACAAATAGAACAATAAAGTTTTTAATTAAAATGCAAATGGTGTTTGGCCTATAATAATTTAAAATATTTGATGATAAAATGGAAACTTCAATGAATACTTGAGGAACACTGTATAGAGAAAACATAGCTATTTGTAAAAATAAATGTGACTAATCACTAAATAAAACTGACAAGAAACAAAAAATTTTAAAAGATTTAACAAAAAAGATCTGGCGAACACTCATGCTTTGGTAAAAGATAAAAGGGGGACAACCAATGGCTAGATTTTTTTTTAAAGTGCACATTGTTACATCAAGGGCTATAAAAATATTCTGCATTGATTTTACTTAATTTATTTCTTAATGCTAACTTCTGCAAGCACAGTAAAACATTGGCATATTGGTGTGACCAAATAAATATAAATAAGCTCTACATTAATTTTTTTTTTAAAGAATGTGAAAACATAATAACATAATTACTGCAAAAGCTTACATAGTGTGTTTCAATACTGCAGATAATGATGGCCTAGAAACTATTACATGAATGGATTGTGTCTTAGCAAGTTCAACATGCAAGACTTCTTTAAACATATCCATTTCTGCCCTCAACTGAGACTTGTGTTAACAGTTGCTATTGAGAATTAGCTGGTCCATGTTAAGTTTGCTATGCCAGTTCTTCACATTTATTACAAACCCCATTGTTAATAAGAGCAGCCGGATTGAAATAAGAAAATATACATCTAACTGTAAACGTGTAGAGAATAAATAAAGACAATTAATTTACTATACAACATGTATATAATCCTCTAGTTATAGCTACATTTTTATAACCAATTATAATTGTTACAATAGTCCTTAAATTGTAAGATTGGTGAACACAATATACTTTTTAAAACGAGAAATTTAAGTAAAATTCCTTGGATGAAAAAGAGTATAAGTAGTTGATCCCCTTGCTGTGCTAAAAAAAATTTAAAAAAAAAACTAATCTAGCTTGGACCCTTGTGTTACAATGGTTGTGTTTTTAAAAATATTACTTCTAATTTAGTTTTAATTTAATAATTATGTCTATAGCTTTTAACATTCTTTTACTATAATTGAAGCCATTTTAAAAATTTTCACATCAAACATTTTCAAGCAAATAATATATTACACAAGCCATTATAGTTGTAAAAACACTAATATATAAATAAAATAAAAGTGTGCATGATAGTAAATAACATCCATATAAATATCACGGGGTACCTGAAAGTGCTCTCCGAAATGTAAAACTCCTAACGTCTGAAATATTCACAATTTTATGATTAATAATAATATCCCTGCACTTTA
Organism: Physella acuta; assembly: GCF_028476545.2. Taxonomy (NCBI): domain Eukaryota; kingdom Metazoa; phylum Mollusca; class Gastropoda; family Physidae; genus Physella; species Physella acuta. The sequence goes on along the minus strand of NW_026732751.1, from coordinate 376 downwards.
TTTCATCCTTAAAATTTTACATTGAAAGACTTCTACAATTACACCAAATCTAAAATCTAACAGCTTATTGTAGCAATACAAAAATGTACTTGACTAGCATGTTACATTAAAATATAGCCAGGCAAAAATATAAAATAAAAACAAAATGTTGTATAAAAAAAAAATTTAGTATTTCATTTACTTTAAAAATTAAAAGTGTGCGAACTAGTAAAAATATTTTAAACAATTTTTGTTTAAATAGTATTAAGACATTAACACATTTATATTGAGAGTTAAGCAATTAAATAAAATATCCCTGACAATTGTTCCTGTCAAAAAAAAGGTGCTTTGGTCAAGTTCCACAGAGAAGCTTTTTTAAAAATGTGCAAATATTACA
>NW_026732750.1:275000-350858 GCF_028476545.2 Physella acuta | reverse complement strand
AGAGGGCGCCCTAGACAGACCAGGACAGTGGCGGGGCGAGTCTTTTTTAAAGAAGTTAAAACCGCAGGGATGTCTTGGGAGACTGCAAAATACACAGCCGGGGACAGTCCCAAATGGAAGTATATAGTTGAGAATGTATGCACTACAAGTAGTAAAGAGGACTAAGTGAACCACATGCAGTGTTTCTTCCAGACTTTTTTCTCCGGGGGAGGGGGGGGGAGGCACTTGACATTTTCGTGGAGGGGGGGTGGACACTGGTAAAAGTATGGTTTCTATATATATATTTTATTTTGTTGGGGGGGGGGGGGGCGGTAGACTTTCTCCCCCCCCCCCTCTCCCCCCTTCATACGGGCAGGTAGAGACTAGTTTCCTAACTCAGCTTCCTGCTGAAGACGATTTTAATCAATGCATCTTTTATTCTTATATGTCCACGCAAAGAGTAATAATGCAGGACGACAAAAATAAATGAACATAAATAATAAGTGATAGATCATTTTATTTAAAAATCTGTAAAAAATCAAGGCATTTTATTCTCAAATTCCCCTTCCCCCCACCCCCACCTAAATTGATTATATTCAACAATTAAATATCAAACAAAGATAAACTGTGACTCTTTTTTTTTTATGTGACAGGCAGAACATTAAATCGAGCTTTAACATTTTTACAATTATTTGATCATTTTTTTTTTTTTCAATTTTAAAACAAATTCCAAAATAGGAATGTAATTTTACCAACATCCGGCAATGTTCTTCTGTGGCTCGTGTCCATTTATAGTTTTTTTTAAAAATAGAAAAACTTTTGGTAACATTAAAAAAAAGTTGTAGACCTCTGCGTGTCGGCTAAATTAAACTCAACAAGACATCGAAGCTAAAAGAGAATACTATCAAACTACATTATTTTTTTCTGACTTGTACAAATAAAGGGAAACAACCCATTAATTTTGTTTAAATATTCTTGTGGAGAAGGGAAGTAAGCCACCTTTAGAATTTTTTTTTTCTTATGTAACTGAGAGTGCTAAGACTGACCTATACAGCATTGAATTACCAAAAACTACAACTAAATGACAAAAAAATGTGTAGACTAAAATAACAAATACAAAACTAAGCAGTTTTCTTGGCTAATTTTGGACCCACTTATTTGCCATTTAAAAATGTGTATAGACTAAATGTGAGAAGAATATGGTACACAAAGAACAATTTCTATCTTCTATTCTTGTTGTAATGCCCATATAAACATATTATAACCTGATGTTCTTTACACAAAGAAAACAAAGAATAGATAAATATCAACAGGTACTGGAAACAGTGCTTAAGTATGGTGAGAGGATCAAGTCAGAAAAGTGTACTGATGTAGATACAGGTAGCACTGTGATCAGATACAGGTAGCACTGTGATACAGGTAGCACTGTGATCAGATACAGGTAGCACTGTGATCAGATACAGGTAGCACTGTGATACAGGTAGCACTGTGATACAGGTAGCACTGTGGTCAGATACAGGTAGCACTGTGATCAGATACAGGTAGCACTGTGATCAGATACAGGTAGCACTGTGATACAGGTAGCACTGTGATACAGGTAGCACTGTGATACAGGTAGCACTGTGATCAGATACAGGTAGCACTGTGATCAGATACAGGTAGCACTGTGATACAGGTAGCACTGTGATACAGATAACTCTGTGATACAGGTAGCACTGTGATCAGATACAGGTAGCACTGTGATCAGATACAGGTAGCACTGTGATCAGATACAGTCAGATACAGGTAGCACTGTGATAAGATACAATCAGATACAGGTAGCACTGTGATCAGATACAGGTAGCACTGTGATCAGATACAGGTAGCACTGTGATCTGATACAGATAGCAATGTGATCAGATACAGTCAGATACAGGTAGCACTGTGATAAGATACAGTCAGATACAGGTAGCACTGTGATCAGATACAGGTAGCACTGTGATCTGATACAGGTAGCACTGTGATCAAACATGGGCAAATAGGATGCTGTCAAACATTTAGTCACATTTAAACAATCATGAATTTGTCAGACTAAAACAACTATGACATTGCCACAATAACCACACATTGCCACACGAAAACACCAAGCATACAATTCCGCACTAAAATAGCCATGAATCAGCAATGCTAACTCTTACAATACATGAAATAAATGTATGATAGATATGTAACTATGGGATCTTATAAATAAATAATGATGCGACAAAATATCCACAACTCATGAAAACTTCCTGCCAATATCACAGTTTCCATAGTTTGAGACATTTTAAAAATTCTTATATCTATATATAAACATATCAATAAGCCTAGCTATTAATGTTACACAATTATTTCTCATCAGCTGAGCTTAAAAACTTCTGTACAAAAATATTTAAAAATGTATTAAAATATTAGTTATTTTTATGGACTTAACTAAAATACTGTAGATAAAACAATATCATTAATGAATGATTCGTGAAGAGTGTATCAGTCATAGCCCATGTCCAGATGGACGAGGGAGGCAGAGATCTGTTTGGCCAGGTCAAGCGTGCAGGCACACAGGATACGACAATGCAGGTAATCCAACTCTGAACCTACGTACCAAAAGATGACAATGTTACGCAAAATGACATCAAGTGTATAAATACATCTCGTATAATTTTTTAGTCGGCAGGATTTATTTTGAACTTATAGCGAACGAAAAACTATTTGTTATATCATCATCATCTTAACTCTTTGAAGACCAAGACAAATGGGGCAGATGAAGAAGAGTTTTTCCATTTTGATGTGTGGTCAGCACTATGCTTTGTTGTATACTAAATTTAAAAAAAAGTTAAGATTCATAAACTTTTAATATACTTTAGATTATTTTTTTCTTCCGTGTTTATAATTTGTGTATACAACAAGAGCATCTTAATTAGGGTTACAAAAAATGTTCTCAGCAACACTGGCCCAATTTTTCAGTGGGTTACTAATATTTTCCTTACCCGTGGGGTCCAACACAACAGCTCCTGCTTCACTAGCTATGAGAGCACCAGCAAGGAAATCCCATATGTGTATTCCATACTCAACATAGGCATCACCCCTTCCAGCCGCCACGTGAGATAAATTCAATGCAGCTGAGCCATATGCTCGTACTCTGTCAACATAAACAAAAACATGTGTCTTTATGCAGCAGAGCCATATGCTCGTACTCTGTCAACATAAACAAAAACATGTGTCTTTATGTAGCAGAGCCATACGCTCGTACTTTGTCAACATAAACAAAAAATGTGTCTTTATGTAGCAAAGCCATATGCTTGTACTTTGTCAACATAAGCAAAAAATGTGTCTTCAGAATTTCCTTAAATAAAGATATCTCACTTTTTAACTGCAAATTAAAGATGTATCAAATTCAATTATTTTAATTAACTGTCTCCCATATTCAATTACTTTAATAAATTATTTCTAACACAGTCATAATGGAGTCATACAATGCTCTCAAGCCAGAATGGAATGTAGAATCAAACACTTTTCAAAAGCATGTTGTCTGCAGCTAGACTCCTTTTAATTACATTCCTTGCCATGCCATGCACCAGCTGGTTTAGATATGAGGAGCAATATGGTCAGAGGTTGACCTATGGTCTGATACCCAGTTACTGAACTTGTGACTTTCATGTTAGTATTATTGTGTTCAACAGCTCGAACAAGCTAACCTTATTTAATTTATCAATAAATGATAAAATACACTAATAAAAAAACTGTATGTGTGCGCCTGCAGATCTGGAGACCAGTCCTGTACATCCATGAAGTTGGACTTGTTTAAATCCTCCAACATAAATACAATTAACAACAAAGATGAAGACACTAATTGAAAAATTATTTTCCTAAAAACTACAACCTTTACTAATGCTATAAAACTTTGACTGACCCATGTGAGCGTGTGATCATTGATTGGATGTTCTTTACTTTATCATTCACAACTTGTGGGTCTCTGGAGCTGCCGCCTTCCATGATGACAACAGCTTTTCCTAGATCTGGTACACAAAGCATTTGATAAGGTTTACATTGGTACATACTTCTACAAAATTTAAGTAGTTGATGCTCTGAAACAGGCCATGCTTAGGTATGGCTTACAGCATAGGCAGGACTTAATTATGACAATGTATTAGCAAACATAGCTAACAAACCCTGGCACTAATCCAAACTTTGATTCAAACCCTATCACCCCCCCCCCCGAGCAAAAAAGAAATACTGGTTAAAAATAAAGGTCCTAATACAATATGAGAACCAAAAATATTGTCAATCAGACAAACAATGACCCCCCCCCCCCCCCCCATTTTTCATTTTGCAAGATTTTGCATGGTTGATCAACACAGAGATTTAATGGTGATTAAAAACCTTAGAAAACTGTTGCTTTTAAATGTTATACAAGTACATAATAATCAAACATTAGTTATAAATTAATCATTAAATTAGCATACCAGTAATTTTATTGGCGCTCAATTTCCTGCCATTCAGGAAAGCACCTTGACCTAATCTTGCAGTAAATAACTCTTCTTTCACAGGTACATAGACAATGCCAATAACAACCTGAAGTTTGTATAATAAATAATACAATTAAACTTGTCAATTACAATTTAAAAACTTTATTAATGTTAAGATGCCTAAGTAAGCAGTTATACAATCAAGTTTGACTTTTTACAATGAAGATAAAAAATGAGCATCTTTTTTTTTAATTATGAAGAATAGTAGAAAACAATTTTAGAAATGCCCAACATAATCAAGATAAAATGCAACAATTTTTCCTTGTTAAATTACATAAAACATATGTTCAGTTTTTACTCTATTGTACTGTGTTAGTTTAAGGTATTACAATTAATTAAATAAACTCACTTTTTTATTTACTGTGACTGCTAGTGAGAATGAAACTTCAGGGATGCTAGAACATACAAAAATAAAAACTACAACCAATAAATAAATCCTAACAGATATTACTCAAATTAAAAATTACAAAGTAAAGCACTTTTTCAGAGCCTAAAAAAGAACTTACCTATGTACAAAGTTAGTGGTGCCATCAACAGGATCAATAATCCATGTTGGATCGTCAGTAAATTCACATTTTCGACCAGTTGAAGCTGTTGTCTCCTCGCCAATAAACCTTTTAAACAAACACAGAGAAGTTATAAATGATACATCTATGCTTGCCAGCTGTTTAACTGATTTCAACTATCCTAATTCTGGCTCTAAACTCAAATTATGACCCTAAACAAGATCCTTAAACAAATGTAAATGCAATATTGATTCCATACTGATATCCAAAGAATAACTTTATAAATCAACTTACAAAGTGAAACAGTTCAACAGATTTACATTGAAAAGTCAGTTTCCAAAACTTTTAAAGTGTATTTCTGTATTTGAGTTATTAGGTGTTTAAATTGTGAATAAATTATTACTTTCACTCAAGTATAGGCTTACTTTATTTGTTTATAAAACTCATGGAACACATTATTCAATTTCTGCACATTATTGTTTAGTACAACCCCACTTTTTGGTAGCACTTTTAATTTGTTAAAATTTGTTGATCCAAGTCAGTTACCAAAATTTAGTTCAAATTAATATTATTTAACAAGTTTCATAGAATACAAATAGGGCTACATAATCTAATGAAATGCTTTCCCTGATAATAAGAAAAAAAAAATTGTTCTATTTTTTGCCATTTGCGTTTTGGAAAGTGACTTGTCCATTTTAAATAAGAATATTGTGCTTTTTTTTTTTCAACAAACGCCTCTGCTTTAAACCATGCTAGATCTAAATATAAAATATAAATGCCTACTTGTGATTTGGGAACTTTGCTTTGATCAAAGAATGCACTAAAGTTTCGACTGCCTGGTCTGTTTCTGTTACTAGGTCAGCAGCATTCATCTTAGTATCAACATGTTTCTCCTTGTCAAATGCATTTCTGATCATCTAGGTAAAAATATTCATAATTTACAAAATACTGTAGGCCTAATAAGTTGAAGTTTATTAAACTGTTTATTTTTATTTTAAAAAAAGAAGTATAGGTTTTTAACTGTCTTTTCAAGCTAAAGTCATTATTAGACTTTTGAGAGGAGGATGGGGGAGTGGATTTTTAAAGGAAATAAGAAAGCATAGATTTATCATTTTTTAGGTGAAACATGTTGAAAAACATTTATTTTCATTAAAATTGTGGTTTTAGAGAATAAGGTACAACTTTGAGACATCATTTTAGGAGAGAGAACTCTGCCTGTTTGGGTTGGGGCAAAAAAAGTGTGATTTTATGGATGAATGTAGTTTGCAAGCATTGCTATAAGGTCTTAATTTAGAAAGACCTCTTTATAATTATTGTAATAAGCTATAGCTAATTTGAAACCAAAATTATATCCTAGGGCTGAAAACAAATGTAAAAATAATTGTGTTTAAAGCATCCTACAGCCTACAGTGACAGAACAATATACACAGCATAGAATTATACAGTAAATAGCCTACTAAAGGGCTGTAAATAATAATAATATATAGGCCTATTATACTGGTTCAATAACATGTAAATTATCAAAAGCAATTTGAATAAATGCTCATCTAAAAGAAAAAAAATCTGGTTACCTGCCCTGCTTGTTTGGCTACCTCCAATGCTGTTTCATAAAATTCATCCAACTCCTTTTCTGACATTTTCTTGTATTTGGTGTGTCTAGGCCTGTACTCTGTACTTATAAATAGAAAATAGATATATTATTCATTAGACAGACATGTCATTCTAGTCTGTTTTGTTTTAAGCTTTAGTTTTTAACTATTAAACTAAAAAAATTGGGCCAAGATCTAGTCTAGAATCTAGGCCTAATGACTAATAATTTACTAGCTCTAACTAGTATAACTACTAAATTAGTATTAGGTCCACTAGATCTAGGCCTCTAGAATTTAGATCTAGATCTAGTTCTAATCTAGACCCTAGTTAGTAGATCTAGAATTCTAGATTTTAGAATATAAAAACCTAGTGAATTACCCTGCCATAATTTAGGTGTTTTTTTTCTTTATTTTAATTTTGTAATCAAAGTGTCTATTCTCAGTCGACTGGGAATAGCCATATTAAGGCTATTCAGTCGTGACTGGTTTTTTTTTATACATTTAATCTGGGTGGATGATGTGCAGGATGGTGTAGGTTCAAACCCATCAAATGCTTTCATACCTTTGGCCTTTATTGTAGGGTGTTGGGAAATTGCAAGACGCGAAAAGCGAAATGGCGAGGTGGGAAAATGCGAGAAGGGCGTGAAAACGGTCGGTCACGTACCTTTTTGTCTCGCAAATTACCACAACCCGATACTTACGCTAGGTGGTGTTAAAATCCAAAGATTTCTGCGAAAAATTTACCCCACCCGATTTACAGTGGTATTTGGTGCAGACTTCAAAGACGTTTCGTTTACATTGTTAAAACTTCTGATTTTTCCGTCGCTAGACATACTGATGATTTGTGAACTCCCCCCATTTTTTGCGTCAACTTAGAATACCACCTTGTTCGAAACCGCCGACGATAGATCTACTTCTTTCTTTTGTGTAGAACGCTGAGATTTACCATCTTTGAAAATCACCGTGCCCGAATCTGATGCCGCCGCAAACATATTTTGTATTGTTGCATAGAAATATTTTGTATTATAGCAAGTACAACTAGCCATGAATACATGTTGCAGAATATCTCTACTGTTGACTAGATTATACCAATTCACAATGACACAGCTCACGTTTGTATAAACATGAGCGGGCTAGATTTTTAAAATCAATGTAGACTGAGACGGGATTTTCTTTTTGCTAACGATAGCGGCCGATGACAGTAGCACAGCTACGATGTTAGGATTTGTTAATAGATAGATCTAGATATAAATCTATCTATCTTCTTAGTATCTATATATGTAACGAAATCTAGATAAAAAAATAACAACATACAACACTCGTGTTAAAACAAACAAAAAAATGGTTTAAACTTTTTTTGCAAAAGGTGTCTCGCTATTTACCTTTGATTCTGCAGGTATGTCTCGCATTATCTTCTAGCATTTTCCCGCCTCACCATTTTGCTTTTCGCGTCTCGCAATTTCCCAACACCCTTTATTGTAGGCCCCCCATTATCCAAATAATTTTATTTTTTGCAGCTATTCATGAGAGGGTCACTTTTGTTGATTTTGTTTTTGTTTGTGACGTGACTGGCATATTAAATTTGCATAGAGAAAAACAACTTGGGAAAATTGGGATGGAAACTGAATAATTAATAATATAATATAAATATTATTATTATATATAGGCCTATATTATTATTATTAGTAATAACTCAGTTATTAACTGGTTAAAAACGACTTGCTATTTTTATTTTACCTTGGCCTAAAACTTATTATAGACTATAGATCTATTATTCTATACTATAGAGTATAGACTATAGGCCTACAAATTTTAAAATTAAATTAAAATTAATGTGAGTTGAATAGCACCGTAACCAGCGTAACGTGAACTACTAGACTAGAAAAGATGACTAGAATTCTCTAGATCTAGATCTATTACTTACTAACTATAGTAACTAAACTGAATAGTCCTACCTGTAACTAAAGATGGCCCATTGGTAAAATCACGATATAGCGTCGGAAATTATTGGGTAATGTTCGTTGAGTTTCGGTAACATTCGTTACTGTAAACCATAGTTTATTTGACCGGTGAAATAAAAATAAAGTCAAGTGCATTAAATTAATGTTTTAACTTAATTTACAGTTTAATTGACAGAAAATTAATAACAGATAGAAAATCTAAATATTATTAATAAACTCGAGTGTAGTAATTAATTATTTTTTTTTAAGAAACAGAAAAAAACCTGCAGAAGATTTGCGACAACCAGCTCTTGTTCTGTTAGTAAATAAGACGATTAGATTAACTAAAGTTAAAAGTAGTAAGAATAACTAGAATAATGTTTAGTAGCAGCAATAATTAGCACATACACTTAAAATAATTAGAAATACAAAATAATTAGCAAAACAGTATTTAAAATGCAACTAAAATCAATCCTTGCACATTTTTAAACATTATGTATTAAAAATAATATGGCGGCAAATAAATTATGGTTTACAGTATTTCCGGTGGTTTCCGGAACGGCTCGACAGACTACGCCATGGTTTTACTGTTTTTTACTGCTGTACAGTTCCGGAATAATAACCGACGCTATATCGTGATTTTACCGGCCCATTAACTATTTGGGTAATCCCTTAGTTTAGCGTCGGTTATTATTCCAGAATCGTTTAGCAGTAAAAAACAGTAAAACAATGCCAAAGTCTGTCACACACTTCCGGAATTCACCGGAAGTACTGTAAACCATACTTTATTTGGTGTCATCTTTTATTTTTAAACAGAATGTTTAAAATTTAGATAGATTTATTTTTGTAATCATTTTTACATTTTGTAATCATTTTTACTATTTTCGTAATCTAGATTTTTTTACTTGGCCTAGCAGCTAGATATCTAGCTACTAGTAGCTAGATCTAGATCTAATTAATTAATGGTAGCAAATCCGCTGCAAGCAAAAAACATTAAATTATTAGTATTAGCCTACATTTACTACATTTGACTTCATTATTTATATTTATATTAATATGTTTTATTTTTATTTTTAGATCTACTAATTTAAATCTACTATTATATTTATTCTTGTTTCCTTTTGTCGATTAAACTTAAAAAATTAAAACATTAATTTTAATTTACTACAATCGACTTTCAATTTATTTATATTTCAATGGTCAAATAAACCATGGTTTACCGTAACTCTAGTTACCGAGACTCAACAAACATTACCCGATAATTTCCGACGCTAAACTAAGGGATTACCACTATTTGAATAAGAAATATAGATATTAATAAGGGCTTACTTGTAACTTGTTTTACTAGATCTAGATTTCTAGAAATTTACAAAAAGTCTTGTGCTGAAATATATATATATTTATGTAACTTGAGTTCCAGCAGTGCAATTAAAAAAAAACTGAGAGTAGCTTCCCTTGATCAGTATCAGAGTATTCGATTATTTATAAAATCGCACATTTAATAGGGGTTGCGATTCCTAAAGCTTTCTTAATTTATACATTTGCCTAAAACAATAAAATCTACATTCATCTAGGCTAAGGGCCTATAATATAATATATTTCCTTGGTTACCTACAATTTTGTGTTGTAAGCCTATTTCAAGAAATATTTGGCCTGCTCCATTATTTAATTTTTAATGCAGAGTAAGAAAAACAAGGATTGGCTAGTTATGTCACTTGTCAGACCAAAAGTACAAAAAGCAACACATTTTTATTTATTTTATTAAAACAAAGATGCAAAACTAAATATAAATTCACATGGTGTATATTAATTTGTTTTACATGGTAAATAAAAACCCTCTGATAAAAAAAAAATTATAAACTCAGTTCTTAAAAAAAAACTAATCATTATTGATGACGGAATTAAGTTAAAAAACCTAACATTTAAATAGTTACTCAAATTTAAATTTAACAATAATAATGTACTAATTCTATTAAATGGTCTACGTTTTATTCGCATTATAGCTTTGGATAACATAAAACATCAAATTTGAAAAGAAGCATTTTTCATATTTTTTAAATAAATAATTTTGTGTGAATCTCAAAGTTTAACATCTTGTATATATATAGAATGTTCACGACTTTTAGATAGTAATTACAGCAGAATAAATGTACACAAGATTTTATTTACAATTTGAACCAATTTATCTAAGAACTGAAACATATTTATTCAGTCCATAAACATAATGAATAATAAAGAAACAACTTAGGCAAAAGATCGAATATAATGAATTGGCAAGTTCATTTTTACCAAAAGTAAGAAAAGAAACATTTAATTTTCAGCATTGGAAATAAAAGACATCCCACTTTGATTTTTCATCTTATTCAAAATAAAACGGACCTAAGCCCTTTAGAAATATGGGACCAACTAAACTTCAATATTTATTATTTAGTTATTAAATATCTACCTTCATTTTTTTTAAATCTCAATAATTCCATTTAAACGATGTCTATGTAGGTTAACTATACTCCAACAAACATATTTGGGCTATACTATTATACTTGTATAGCTGATAAATTTACAAACTAAATAAAAAGCCTCACCAAATTAAATAAATACAAAACACAACCCAATCGAACAGCCAGTCCAGTATTCTCTATACTAGCAAGTCACCCCCTAAAATGTCCTTTGTTAAACCTCAATGTCAGAGACCAGTTTAATAGATGAATGAAAGTGATCTTGAACACCTGCTGCCTGTGACATACACATTACCAGTTGCCACCCCAGAAAAGAAAACCTCAAGGTCACGGACCAATTAAGAGTACATCTAAGTTATGGTATGACACCATCCTGGCAGAAAATTATCACGTTTCAGCCACACATGGCCCTCCCCTGTGAGTCGCTTTGCACCTCAAGCTTTTTAGTGATCCTTATTAATTTTTTGACAATATTTTAACTTTCTGTGAAGCATAATATAGGTAGAGTTAGCAGTAAAATAATCATTCCTTAATGATTGTTGTTCTGATTTCTAAACTTAATCACATTTGAAAAAGGGTTAAAAATATTGTCTCATCATTGAAAAACTTATTTAGGCATAGGTGCTAAGCGACTCAAAAACACAAATGATTGCACATTTATTAGCAATATGTAAGGAACATATTACAAAGATAATTTTCAAAAACCTTTTGAAACCTTTTTACAAATCTATTTTTTACCCATGCATGGCAACAGTCGTTGATAATCTACACACCTACATCCAGTTTGGTATCATTTATAAAATGTTCCATAGCTTTTTTCCTATGTATGCCCTTATAAATTAGTATCACTAATAACACAAGTAAACATCACTTAAAAAAAATCAAGTTGATGAATTGACAGTCAAGGAAATAGACATTCCTACAGATTTAACTAACGCCTTCTCTTTCCAGAAGCTTTTCCATATACCAGTAACCACACTTGCATCTTCCGCTTTCAAACCCTTGCATGAAAAAACAAACTTTTTGAGTGGCGTAGAGCAGGACATCTTTGTCTTGAGAGCTTCTGTCAGCTCAGATCCTATGGGGGAACAGATGGAACAGCCACGCAAGGTCAGCTCTTCTAGGCAAGCTCCATCACCGGCACTTAAGTACAACAGCTTTTGAACACTTGTGTTGTTGACATTTGTGTTCTGGGACAAACTGAGTGAGCACAGTGACTTACACATTGCTGGCAGTCTGGAAATTTTAAAAAATAGATTTTTAATACTGCACAAAACAAAGTCTCAATTTAACCATAAACAGATAAATAAACAATACCTGTTCAAAAATGTAACTTCGGAGGGTGACAGCTGACAGCCAGCTAATGAGAGCTCTTTTAGGCAAGAAAATTCATTAGTGACAAAGTCCTCTAGCAGCTTGGACAAATCTCCTTCACATGAAGAGCGTGTGTGAGAGAGATCCAGGGACTGCAAGCAGTCAGGGTGTAGAGAGTTGAACAAAGCTGTGATACCTTCCATTTTTATCTCATTTTCGGAAAGGTTAATGTTCCCCATTCTGCAACCTGGAAGTAATAAGATTTTTAGTTGAGAGACTAAAAAACGTTCTTAAATTATTCTTTTTACCATTTTGTAAATCATAGTTTTAATAAATAACCAGTTAAAGTTTGTTGACAAATTTAAAAAAATAATTTACCATGTAATGCTTCACAAAATGAGGAGGTAAATAATCTTGCAGACAAGTTACAAGAAGACAGATTGAGTGCCCTTAGCTCTGGCAAACATCTGATGATGGCAGAGAGTGGCTCCGACACATCCCCTAGACAGTTGTGGCTCAGGTTTAGTGTTACCAGCGACTGCAAACACTGCTCCGCCTTCAGCTTGCAGGCCATAGTCTGAACACCAGCAACAGACAGGCCACACCCACCCAGCATCAGGGTCTGTAGAACAGGCAGACCAGACACAAGCTTCATCAGTGTCTCTACACCAGCATCACCCAGTCTGTTGCCATTCAAACACAGCTCTGTCAGTGTTTTCTGGCCATCCAAAGCTTGGAAAACTGGCTGAAGAAATGAAAAGGAGAGTCCTAAGTCATTCAATGAAAGATGGCCGGACGAGTCTGATTGCTTGAGGGCTGCCAGCACAGTTTTGTTTGGCTCACAGAGACAGAGTTTACACGCCTGGTCGTATCTGTCCTCAAGTCTGGGTCTTTCCCACGCTGTGATGTTGGCTGTGAGGACGTCGTTGTCCAGGATGATCGCATTGATCTTGTCGCTGGAACAGAGAAGGATTCCCTCTTGTGTGCTGAGGGTCACAGAGGGCAGCATGAGGAACATGCTGAAGTATCTCTGCCTGGCCTGCTGACACAGCCAGATGATGTTGTTCTCCTGCTCCACTGGCTGGATGGGGATCAACAGGATGTGGTCCCCCAGCTTTACCTTCACTCTGATGATGTCCTTGTAGGATGTTTTTTCATAATGGTTTATGGGGGGCTGCTGAGGGGTGCTTGTTTCCGTTGTTTTCACAGAATAAGGTTTTGTTGACGAGTCTTCTGGTGCTTGAACATTGACCGGGTCCCCCTGAAACAGCTGAGGTTTGTATCTAGGTGCTGTTTTACTGACTTGGTTGTTGGTGTTCAAAGAAGACAATTTCCCACGCAATACTGGAGATTTTTGTTGACTTCTGTTGACTTCTTGACTTGTGTTTTGATCAGAAAAGTCATCATTTATTAGATCAATCTGGCATAAAATATCGTCATCAGAATCCCACATGTAGGTTCCTACAGACGTCTGAGTTTTTAAACTGCCAACAGTAGACGAAACAGGACAAGTGTCGTTTGAGTTCTCGTTGAAGTCAGCAACATCTGAATCTACACTAACAGCATTACTTTTCCTGCTCTTGTCATCTTGTTTAAAACGCTTGACTGACAAGTCTGAAAATGTGCTGCAGCCTTCTCTTCCGTCTGTCATCCTCCCCCTTTTCTTAGACCCTGTTGTACTGCTGATCCTAGATGAGCTGGTGGTTAAAATACTGTTAACCACTGCGCTCTTCTTACACTTCCTTGCGCTCTTCACATCATCAATCAACCAGTCATCTCCAACATCATCTTCAACACTCAACAAAGCTGGTCTTTTATCAGGAGGGACATCATCTTCCCCCTGCGGTTGCCCCACATCTTGTCGTCTCTGTGCTGAGCTGCCTATAGAATCCATTGTTGACCGGTACAGCTTTGTGGCGTTTTCTGGGCTTTTGCTGAGAGTGACAGGGGAAGAAATGCTAGGGTGGAAGTTTGTGTCTTCTGATTTTTCTCCATCTGAAGAATCAGCCATCTCCTCATCCTCTTGAGACAGCGTCCGAGAGTGTTTGGACAATTTTGACTCCCTCCTGTAAAAACCAGGTAGAAAAAATACTCAAGATGATATATTGACAAACTATTACTTACATAGAGTCTACCCAATTCAACTGCATTAGAAAGTATGCTGTGAAAAGCCCATCACCAAAAAAATGCCTTTTTGTATGTCTAAAGCGATAACGACTTACAGATTTTGGCAAAATTTAAATCTTTAATTTTAATCACAATTACATAAAAAAGTTTATTTCTACAAAGAGCAAAAGATTTGCTTTTTAAAGTATACATTAATTATCCACATCAAACAGGCTAAAAATAGCAGAAAAATTGCTAAAATTCAGATATTATATAACAGCCATCTTACTTCTGTCGCATTTGTTCCAATCTTTTCCTCAACACTCTGCCAGAGACTTTATCTTTTCTTTTACTCTCTGGCACAACGTCTTCCTCATCTGTTAGGTCTGGCAGCCTCAAGTTCTGAGTTTTACTAGGTTTTGCAGTTCTCGGAGTTGAATATGAGGCACCTAATTTAGTATACAAATGGGAGGAATAACAGGAAAATAAAAAACAATTATTTCTTTTTTAACATATGGGTTAATAGTAACAAAATTGTGATCTCAACATTAATTAATATTAAACAGTATTTGTTATCTCTTTTAGCTAAAATGTACTAATAAAATGTACTAAAACAGAATGAATTAAATCAAAATAAATTAATAGAAAAAGACATTTGTGTTTGTGTCATTAAATTTTTTTTAAGTAAACACAAAAATATGTGACATTTATCCCACTTTTAATGCAACATCTATAGAAGCATCTACTTCATAGCTGACTTACCCATCTTGCTGATCAGTAGCTTCTCTGTGGTTTTATACTCAAGCATATCAGCAGCACTTAGTGTGCCTTCCTCATGCTCAGCATATCCCTCCAACAACCTGTCTAACGCAGTGTAACCCTGCCGAACAAAGAAAAAATGTACTTATTGTAGCTGCTAACTTGAAACAAAAGTATGATCAATTGAAATATATTTCAGAAACCTGATTAACACAACGTAATCCTCAAATTTTAAAAAGTAGTCACTTATTCCTAAGAAAGCAAAGTTATTTACATGAAATAGTTTGCCTTTTATAAATAAACAATATATAAATTTATCTAATGCTCATAAATGACAAAATTTTTAAATCACTTAATCCCTTAAAGTTAAATTAGTATTAAATGAGCTTATTACTTTAAAAATGTTTTAACATAAAAAAGTTAATGAAAAGTGGGTAAAAAAGCTTTAACCAAAAAAATGTATTTCTCACATCATCATCTTTAGCATCAACCTTGGCCCCTCTGTCAATCAGCAGTCTAACCACATCCAGGTTGCCACAATAGGCAGCATCTATCAGGGGAGTAAACCCTCTGCATTCATCACCTCCCCTGTCGTTGATGGATGCCCCTGAGTCCAGCAGGAATTTAACAATTTCAATGTGACCATTGTTGCAAGCTTCATGCAGTGGTAGCCAGCCACAGAAATCCCTTGGGTTCACTGGATGACCCTTTAAACAAAGTTCATAATAAGACAGTAAAAATTAATTAGCACTAGATTGCAAAATAAAGAAAGTAAAGTTTCCTTTCAAATATATTCGCCCCTAAAGCTGATGAAGTTGGGTTCATGTTACTTTGAACTCAGCATTTGAATGGATTGCGCAATATGCTCAGTCTTATTTAATTTCCCTAACTCGATTCATGTACTCATAAACTCAACTGCAGAAACCAAATTCAAGACTTTTAAGTCAGTAATTGTGTGCCCTACCTCCAGACCATGCTATAATAGGCAAATACTTCTTCATAACACTGAAAGTAATCAATGATAACAATAATACTGCTGAACATTGGAAGCAATGGGGTTACCTCTGCGATGAGAGATTTCACAGTCTTTAAGTTTCCTGTAATGCAGGCTCTATGAAGTGGTGTCTCGCCCTTTTCGTTTCTCTAGAATAGAAACAATTTAAACTGAGTTAAATAAGACTTGTTTAAAAACTTAACAAATGGATCCATTTTATAAACTCAAGTACATAAAAAAAATTTCAGTTATAATCTTTTGATATAAATCTGTATCTTACATTATTCAATTACCATGTTTTTTAACTGCAAGTTTTTAAAGAAGTTTTTATTTTAAAAAGTTACAATAAAAAACACAACAGGTTTAGGTAAAATGTTGTGTAAAAAAACATACTCTGGCAAGCTTAGATTTTTTACGACGTGGAGATGTATCACCCTTTTGGTCATCTGATTCATCTAGAACAAATGTAATAGGAGAATTTGCATAATTATTTTGTCTTTTCCAATGATTCACTCCAGTATTCCGCACATGTTTAAAAACTCTTTGAAAACACAAAACATAATGAAAACATTTTTAAAAGTAATTAATGACGATAATCATTTAGGGCAAACTAGATGTTTTCACACCTTCTAAATTCTCTTTAATTCTGAATTTGCTTTTATTTAAAAATCTTGAATAAATCTCAATGCAATTTACTGAAATAAGATTATTTTCAGTCTCTTTTAAGCATACTAGTTAAGGCAGATTAAAAAATAGTCTAACCAGACATGGTCAGTTCTGCAATACTTAAGTCCTCATCATCATCATCATCCTCTTGGTCATCTTTTTTATCGTCTTCTTCATCACTCAGGCTGTCTGTGTCCTCTGTAATGTTGTATTTCTCTTTTATAGCAGCCAGTTTTTTCTCTGTTTCTTGTAGGTGGGTGTTTTGTTTACAAAGATTTTGTAGCATAACCAGAGACTTGAGAGTATGTACCTAACATGGGAGAGAACAAGGAAAATATAGCTTGAAATTCTCTATTTAGCAACAAATAAGTTATTCCCTGTAGATGATTTTTTTTGTGTAATATTTTTCAATATCTATACTGCAAAATAACTCATATCTTTGATTTAAAATACACACATTACTAATATAACTGGATTGCAATTGAATGCCCTACACACTAATATTTATTTTAAGTAATTACTTATTTATTGAAGATAGATGATTACTTAGCTTTCAAAAAGAAAAAAATAAAGATTTGACTTTTTTGGGGAAAAAATATGCTGTCAGGTAAATTAATGATAAGAATTATTTTCCACTGATCCTTATTCATAGAAAATGAAAGAATGTCCATTTTTCTATAAAAATCATGGACTAGATTAGTATTAGCATAAAAACTTTAATTTTGGTTAATTCTATAGCCAGAAGACGCAAAATACCCTCTATAGATTAGTGGACTTTATGACATAAGACATGAGAACCCAACAACCTATCACCTATTAAATAAACCAGACATTCACATTTACTTCTCTATTCACCTGAAAATTTGTTAAATACCTGTAGTTTGGGGTGTTTGGCTTTCCTAGCGGCTTCAAATGCTGACAAGTAGACCTGACATATTTCTGCATACTTGGCACCTTTCAGTTCCTCCAGTTCTGCAATATTTAACAGAGTTCGACAACACTGAAAAAAAATTGTTTCATAATTAGCATTAATTGATTAATAATAACATTAGTCAAGCTAAAATGGTTCTTCAAATATTTACCATAAAGTTCTCAAGGATTTGCATTCTGAAAACACTAATATTAGCAATTAAGATATTCACATCCCCTTTTGTAAGTGACAGAATTGCCCAATAAGATAAATGTATTAAAATTGTTACTCAGATTCAGAACCAGGGCGGACTACCCTTTTCTGTCTTTACAAGGTGATAAATACTACATATCTATAATTGTGTTGTATAATCTAATATCTGCTTCGAATCTAACAAACTGGGTTGATATTTTACTATGTGAGAGTTAATTAAAATACCTGCTACAGAAGATAAATAATGAGAAACAGATGGGGTACCTGTTCATGGTCATCCTTGTGCACTGCTAACTCTTTTCTGTAGAACTCAATAGCCTTCTCATAATTTCTAACATCTGAGTAGGTCTGAGCCAGTGACATGTAGATGGCAGCTATTTCATCACTGGACAACAGGTGACCATACTCTGTCTGGACAATCAACATAAAAATTATGACAGCTTACAAACTAGTTCTGTTTTGACAATTTAATACATGAATTCATGCAAGAAGCTTTTGTTAATAAGGTTCTTGACCTATTGTTAGGGCAGTTAAGACAGCATTCATCATGGGTTTTTCAACAAGAGTTGCTGTTGTTAAGTTTGTGGTTTTGATAAGGGTCATGGTAACTAGCAGTTTTTGCTGAATGTAAGTTTTGATATGCCCTACCAACATCCTGACGATCTATGGGGCAAGTGAAGGGTTCAACTGGCAGTGTGACCTTGGCATATGAAGGGATGGTGTGGTCAGCTGCCTATACTTTCTCTCCTTAGAGCTAAGTAGAACCCGGATTCCACCTCAAGAATTTATGTTACCAGTCTAGTGTTATACCGCTGGGGCCACGCCATCCCAACCACCATCCTTACACGTATCGTAATTTGTGAATACATTCCAGATTTTACAAATGTAACTGCATTTGAATAGATAATGTTTCTAATTCATTTTTAACTTACCACAACTATATCATATTTTTTAATGGCTTCTTTATAGATTCCTAGCTCCACTAGACTGTCAGCAATTTTCTCATTTAGTTTGGCTTTTTTCTTCTCATCTGTTTCTGTCTCTAGGTCTTGCTCTGCTTCCTGTATTTTGGTCACTAGAAAAGTACTTTATTATAGTATTTCATACAGTATTTTTTTAATTTAAGTTATTTTTTTAATTTTTCATCACAACTACAGTTACATAATGATATTTGTTGAATAGTTATCTATCCTAAAAGATGTTTGCTCTGTACTTGTGTAACCAAGGCATTTTTCCTATTGACACAATTTTTAGATAGGAGTAAAGCCATATACACTTTCTTATTCATAATTTTAATTTTTAAAAATCTCCATAACCATCCAACATACAAATACCAATTTAGCTGTATTTACCATTTTTAAATGTTTTAATCAGTGATTCCTGAGTTATATCTGAGTCAACTTTAAGACTGTAGGCCTTCTTTAAACAGTGTTTGGCGGCCAAAATATCTCCAACACATACATGAACCTGAAATACAAAATATCTCCATTTTTAACAATTGGCCCAGTCAAGCATTTCATTTTTCTGTACCCCTTATTGCAGTCTGCCCTGCTTACAAAACAATATCTAGCTTGCTAGATCATGTAACAGCTCTGCACTTTTTAATTAAGAACTCATTATATATTTATCACCAACCTTAGCCTTTTGCGCAAGCATCTCTTTCTCTCTAACTTTGTCTCTAAGTTTATCAGCAAATTTGAGGGCCAGTTGTATTGACCTAAGGGCATTGCTGTACTGCTCATCATTCTCATACATGGTGGCCAGCCCTGAGTTACACATGTAGAGATCATCATCCAACTTACATTTCCTGAACAAAAGTAAACATTTGGCTTTTATTTGATATTTCAATACGCATTTTATTTAAAGAAAATTTAATAATATGTTAGTCAGGTGATACTATTGTTACAAAATTAGCCAGTTTTTTAATCTATTTAATAACGTGATAGATAAGACATACTCAGCTATACTTATGGCCCTTTTCATCATAGGCACAGCATTGTTTGCATCTCCCCTAGCATCAAACACATGTCCTACAGAGAATAAAAACATCATCTTTGTTTAATCAGACTTTTTAAAAATATTTGGAATAAAACAGAACATGGATGGTTTATAAGGTTAAAATCAAGCATTTATAATAATAATATAATAATAATATAATTTATAATACTTTTAATATATTCTAGTAATAAAACTGGATGTGTTTCACAAGCATTTATAATAATTTGATTTGATTTAATACAAAATACCTACCCAGATTCAGATACAGTCTACCCTTCATGGACATGTACTCTATCTGGCTGACTGATGCCTTGATCTTCTCACACACCTCCAGAGCTCTGGTAAAAGCTTTGTAAGCCCTATCACAAGCCAGAGAGGATTCCTTAAGATTCCTGGACTCCGCCTGGCACAAATACGTCCTGCCAATTGTTGCCCACGCCCTTTGTTCTTCCAAATAATTATTACACTCTCTAGTTTAAAAAAAAACACAGTAATAAACCAAGTCAGTATATACAAGATGCAAAAAAAATAAAAAAATAAACGTTTCAGTCAACAAAATTTAGATAAACTAAATGACTAATAAATAATTGTGAATTTTGTAAACTAAACACAAAATTCAAATATTACCTGGCCAATTCTAAATGTTTCTTCTGTAGTTTTAGGGCCTTGCTGTATTCTCCTAAAGAACAATAACATTCTCCTAGTTTTCTGCAGGATATAGCTTTGCCAATCGTGTCACCCAAGAGTTTACTAAGTCTGCGTTCTTGTTTGTGCTCTAGGATAGCTTCCTCAAAACGACCTGGATTATTAAATTAACTCTTTGATTATAGCAGAGCATTTATTTAAAAAACTAAAAAAGCTACACAATCTTAATGTTTGCACTAAAAGTGACTGACATTTTAAAATGTGTACAATCTGATTGGCATAAAGTCTGTTGGGTTTGTGTGATGTTATTTCTTGGCAAGCCTTTAACAAACAAAGAGTTACATTATTTATACAAACCATATTTTGAGTAGATTTCACCAATACAGTTACATAGTTGTCCTGCATCATTAAATTTATCTTTGGCTAATGCCCGAGCCTTGTCTCTAATGTAGCCTGTAAAATAGAATATTCAAACATTTAACTTTTAATTCAAGAAGGGGAGGGGGGTGGTATTGAAACAAGAAAGCTCTTTTAGTTTAATATTTAAAAATAAAGGCCTATCATCATTTACAAATTATACGCTTACCTGCTAAAGCATGATACATGAAATTTGTAATCTCATTACATAATCATTAAGCTAATCAATTAATTAGCTTAAATAATAAATATCACATGATAGTGAAGGATTGTTATGCTAGGAATACAAAGGGTCAACTCAAAATATCAACCTAGTGTCCTAGTCTATTTCTATTTACAGACTAGATCTAGATCTCTGATCTACTTTAGTTAGAGTTAGACTAAGATTACATCTTTATTAATATTATAGAATAATAAAAAGATCTAGATCTAAATTCTAGATCTAGTAACTTGATTGAAGAAAGTCATAAAAATGATGAAGAATTCTGAATAGCCTAAATGTAATATTAAATATTAAGATGATAAGATGAAGTTAGGCCTAATGAACTCACGATCAAGGTCCTTTTTATCTTCTGGGTCCATAGTTCACTAGCTGATTCGTCACTTGTGTGTTTCTGCTTCAAAACATAATCATTCACTTAAAATTAATTATTACATCAAAGGCCTAGCTAGATTCTTCTAGATCTGTAGTCACTCTAGCTAGACTCTAGCTTGATTGATTGCTACACTACTAGTACTAACTACTGGTCTAGATCTAATCTAGACTCTAGATTAGTACATCTAGTAGACTAGATCTAGGACTCTAGATCTAGATCTAGTTAGTAGCTAAAGGAGTACTGT
Organism: Physella acuta; assembly: GCF_028476545.2. Taxonomy (NCBI): domain Eukaryota; kingdom Metazoa; phylum Mollusca; class Gastropoda; family Physidae; genus Physella; species Physella acuta. Next base: position 328,982 of record NW_026732750.1, on the reverse strand, counting down.
GTAAAAAGTAAAAAGGCAGGTAAAGCTAATAAAAAACGTCTGATGTATCGACTCGTCGAGTCTATTTTATTTGGACAATATCGTTTAGTAACTTGGCTGTTTACCCTTGTTCTTTATTACACTATTTATTTATTGTTATTGTCTAGATTTAGATATCTAGATCTAGACTAGATTTTATATAGAATCATCTATAATATTATTAGTAATAATAGATCTAGATTCAGATCTAGACTAGAGATCTAATATTTATTTTGCTATCTTTTGTAGTCCAATCTGGAGTAAACATTCAGTCATAGAGCGCGCGGAGTCGTTGTAAAACATGAATTGAAAAGTAATCGAACATCACCGAAAACTTATGCAATTTTTTTCTAGATCTAGATATCTAGCTATTTGTTAATTGTGTGGATTTTTATAACATAATTTTTAGAATAGCCTGGTTTATTTTTTTAAATTTTAAACTCTGTAGATCTATAGAATCTACTCTATACTATTAAAAGTGAAACAATTTTCATGAAATGGTCTCTTCGATAAGTCGATACCCAAATAAATAAGAGTTACTTCCCTTGTAGGAAAAAAAGCACACGTCTGTGTTGAACTCAATAGTCATTAGATCTATATTATTATTATTGACTCACTATTATTGTAATTTGTATCCGTATTGTCAACGGTATTGTATATAGATCTAGAACCTAGGCTAGAATCTAGATCTAATCTAGATTTAAGTTTACTATTCACAAATGAATGCTGATCTAGATTTGGGTTTGAAGTGTGATGGTTTTATTAATTCTAGACCTGGAAATTTTTAAATTTAACACTAACGAGTAACGATGGTTGACAATCATATTTGAAGTATTAAACAACAGTCTAACAAGTTACACACAGTACTGACAGTAGTCATGAGTAGTCTAACTAATCTGTAATCACTGTAATCAGTTCAGTTAATCACATATCTTCAGTAAATTATTTAATATTTAGGCCTAGATCTAGTCTAGTAGATCTAGATCTAAATAAAATACTAAGACTAAGAAAGAAGTCAGCTAAACTTTGTTTGCTGTGTGGCCAGTGTTGGGTGGGCCTATTATTATTATTATTTGATTCAATAGTCAATAGGCCTTAATTTTAATAAATTAAATAATGTCACTTCATCTGCCCCATAGAATCTACATTATCTAGAGTCTAGAGAGATTATTTCAAAATAGATCAGTCAGACTCAGCTTGCACTTGGTCTCTTAAACTTAAAAGTTTTACTGACAAGTCTTTTGTCACTTTTTACTCAGTTTAATTAAGTTAAATTCCAAGTTTCATATTATTAGGTAGGCCTACTGAATTTAAGGCTAATTACATTAGGCCTATTATAAGCCTAACTAATTAGGCTAATTACTTAACGTCACATAACGAGATAATAAATAGAAATAAAAATTTTTAGGCCTAAACTTACAAGCCTAATATTGTTAATATTACTGAGGCAGACCCTCTTGTAAGTTGTATTCACTGACATTTGAATGAAATTAAATTTCCTCCTAATTTTACCAATTGCAGTTACACTGCAAGATGTATCACTTACAAGTTTTAAAACATACCAAAAATGTAAGGCCAAAACTGATTTTGGGACTGAAATAATTAAGACTATGGGTATTTGCAGTCACTTGTCTCATTCACTTGGAATAGATACTTCATAGCAATAATTATGATGGTTTTGTTTTATCTTTATGTCCCCACTTGATTATTTAAAAAAAAAAACATTTTTACATTACACACACAGCCTGACAACATAATTAATTTTTAATTTAATGATATTTTATACATTGTCCAAAGACTCCACAGTAGTTTGAACATGTAGTAATTATTCAAATTTATCTTCACCCATGTAATATCAAAAACATTGCTTGTTTAAATTATTTTATAATTTTTTTATTGTTTAAAAATATATTTCTGTTGTGTATATTCCCAGATTTTGATGAAAGATTCCTGACTGCATGTTAAAGAAATGGGTATTCGAGGCCTGACAGGGTTCATAGACAAAAACCAGCACCTGCTGCACCAGCATCAGCTCCATGACTGTCCCGTGGTTCTAGACGGGAACAACATCTACCATTACCTGTACCATGCCTGTCACGTGCAGTCCTACTTTGGTGGGGATTATGATATCTACAGGAAGAAGGTCGCTGAAACGTTTCAGTCCTTTCTCTTGTGTGGTATAACACCTTACGTTATCATGGATGGTGCATACACCAGGGACAACAGGAAGTTAAAAACATGCTTGACCCGAGCCACTTGTCGGATTAAACAGGTAAATGCTATGGCCTACAACCAGAAAGGACAGATTCTACCCGTGTTGGCTTATGAAACGTTCATACAAGTTCTAGAGGAATTGGGGATACCCCATGCTACTTGCCAGTTTGAGGCTGATCTTGAAATAGCTGTACTGGCCAACAAGCTCTGCTGCCCTGTAATAAGTAACGACAGTGATTTTTATATCTTTGATCTTAATGGGGGTTTTCTCCCTTTAGATTATATTGATTTCAGAGCATTACACAAAATAGCCTCCCCTGGTGATTCTTCAGATTACAGATTCCTACATTGTTATAAATATAACGTCGATGACTTTATTAATTCATTTGATGGGCTGAGTCGCTCATTATTGCCCGTGTTTGCAAGTATGCTTGGGAATGATTTTATAAGTTCAAAGGCTTTTTGTCAATTTTATTCACGCGTCAAAGTTCCAAAATTGGTGTCAAAAAAATTTGCAATGCCCCAGAGGCTAACTAGAGTCATAAGTGTACTTCATTGGCTACACACCCACGAGGATGATACTGACGTCTCTGTCATTAAAAAAAAGCTTTTGGACTTCATCAAACCCAGGCAGAAGGACAGAATTGAACAGAAACTTACGCTGTCTGTCAGCGGATACGAGGACATAAGTAAATTTAGTGGCTTTGATCTCTACCAGTTTTTCACAACTGGTGTGAAAGACTGGTGCTGGACTAGTAATGAAGATTTTTGTCGGTATAATGGAGCAGCATTTCCTGATTGGTTTCTGGAGTCGACTTGTCGTGGGGACATCACTCCATTTCTTCTTAACGCTGCCATCCTCCACAGAATTATTATCCTTACACAAGTAGAAAACTTGAGTTGTCCCCCTTCTTTCATTTGCTCAGCAGATATCAGGCAAATTATCTATGGAATTTTGTTCAAAGATGACCCACCTGGTAGTACAGAAAATAAAATATCCACCAAAAGTTTAGAAAATGCAAACAGTATCATCACTGATTTAACTGAATCTGTGAAAAGTATTGCAGATAAACCCCTCACACATGAAGACTCTGATAGCCTGTTTTTAGGTGTTGCCGATGAATGTGAAAATGAAACTGATGAAGAGATAGTTATTGAAGAAGAAGAATCTGCTAAGGAATGTGCGGAGAAGAGGAGAGAAAGCTGCGTACAGGAGTACAACAGGAAGAAGAGACATCTGCAGAAACTTTTTGTGGAGCCCTGCTACAGGCTGCAAGGGGCCAGCATCCCGGGCTTGAATGAGGTGGCTTTGTTGAGCCCCTGTGAAAAACAAAATGTACTCATGCATGTTTTGCAGGTTGATTCAGATTTCCTGGGCAGGTTTTCAAAAAACACTCAGCTGTACTTTGCCTGTGTCTTGTACTGGGTTCGTAAAGTAACCCCTAAAATAACATTTGGTCAGTTAGACAGCCTGATAGTCTGTGTTTTACTTTTGAAAGCACAACGACACCTCAAAAAAAGAAAAGCAGGGAAGAAAAGAACAACAGAACTCAAGGAGAAAGAAAAAAATTCTGCACTGCTGGAGAATAATGATGCTGAGAAAAGCAGTAGTGACAACGTGACCTTTGACATTGACAAGTTGTGTGTTGAGTGTAAACTGGAGGATCTTGAACAGCTGTGCCACAACTTAGACAAGTACCACAAAAAGTCACCGTCCTTCAACAACAACCACAAGTTCCAGCCTCAGATTCTCCATGCCTTCGCTCAGCTTCAAGCTGTGCTAAGTGACACCATTCATCTATACAAAGTCCTCCAGAGCCCTTTTACCAAACTGTACCCAGCTCAACTTCTAAATGGGACTTTTCTCTACAACTTTTCATCTGAGCTTACTCAAAGAACTCGGCCGGATGAGTTCATTACTGCCATGCTGGGTAGGTCTTCACCAATCAATGCTATGTACAATGAAATCAGAACTTTTCTCTTGAACTGTGCTGGGGTTGAGTGTTTTGAACCTACTGTAGTGGTGAAGAAGTCAAAGAAAAAGAAAACGAAAGCTAAGAGTAAAAAAAAAGTTGAAAAGGCTGTTGAAGATGCTGCTAACAGTGATGGAGAGAAAGAAGAAGAAATAGAAAGTATTTCTGGATTTGACATAGCTAACAAATTTAGCTTGCTTTGTATGGATTAGGAAAACAATCTGCTGTTTTGTTTTTTAAATGCTTGTACAGAAATTTTTAGTAGAAGTTTAATTTTGCCTGGTAATATTTTTTTAGCGCAATTTCCATTCTGGAGAATTGCGTTTATTAACCCGTCATTTCTGGATGTATGAATGTATGGATGGATGGATGGATGGATGGATGTGTGTCCGCAGCTTTAAGTCGTATCTCCTCCTCAACGAAGCAATATCGATGACTAGTTCCAAAAGCATTTATGTTAAGCAAGTTACGAGGATGAACATAGGCTATAAAAATTACGGGTTTCTTTCATGGATTTCCTGGAAAAGCCAAAAAACCTAGAAAAAAAGCAGTTTTTGGCCCATATCTCGGCAACCAGACCACTTAGCGACTTGAAACATGTACCAATCGATTCCTGCCATAATTTAGAACAATATTGCCGAAGAAAGTTTTCAAAAATATCCTTTCGTTCGGTCACAAAAATTTTTTTGAATTAATTAAAATTTGGACCGAATTAGTAGGCATTTTTTCCAACCACACCACACGCGTCATCACGTTCAATAGCGGCACCATCACGTTCTATGGCTTCGTCATCACGTTCAGTAGCTAGGCGCGCAATGGTTTTTAGTCATGTAACTCTATTGTAAATAAAACATGTAAAATACTGAAATTTTTTTTTAATAAAAAACGTTTTAATAACAAACCAATGGTTTTACTAACCCTGCTCTTGATTTACGCTACGACAGAGCTATTTTTAGATAACATAAGGAAATTGCGCTAAAATTGTCACTAGACTTTTTAATTAACTTGTTTAATTTTTGGAGTGGGCATTAAGAAAGTTTTAATTGGGACAGCATGACATAGCGGTAGAGCCCTAGATTGCTAACCTGAAAGTCTTGTGTTTGAATCTGAGTTCAAGTCATTAGAACATCCCTGAGTCCCCCAGCTCTGATGGGTACCTAACTCACATTAGGGAAAGTAAAGATCGCAGAAATAGGTGAACTCTCCTTCACTTGCTCCATGGATTGGCAGGTTCAAAAAGGGACTTTACTTACTACTTCTTTGGAGGAATGTTGTTGCTTCCCTTAGATTTGATTTCTGTATAGGGTTTTTATTAATATGAAAGTCCCTTCTTAATGTTTGAAAAGTTTAAAATATATTTTGTAAAAATAACTTAGTATACAGTGTGGATCATTTTTAGTCATTGTTTTTTTTTTTTACATTTGATAAACATAACTGTTTTGCTTTATAATTGTTGTATAATTAAGAAAGTATGAGCACATTTTAACTTATTTTAAGGTTAAAATTGTTAGTCATTGCCTCTTCAATGCTCTATTGTGGAAATGTGCAACTTTTTTATTACTGTGATATGTGCAGTATACTAAATGTTGAGTAGTTTATACTACAATAAAAATAATGATTTTTTTTGTTGTGAAACTATAGTCAAACAATACTGTCAAGTGAAAGTAAACATAAATCTCAGAATTCTATTTATCTATTACATCATTACTGGTTTTAGAGGTAAACTCTACTTCCCCTGTTGTATTGACTCTATTTTACTTAAGCTTGCTAAACGATCTTTTGTAAATAATAAATATATATATATGTATGTATGTATATATATATATATATATATATATATATATATATATATATATATATTCTACAAAATCATAATAAATTCTGTCATTGTGATGTCTAATTTCTATTCAAATAAATGTGTGATCAAGTTTTAAAAAACGAAACAATTTAAAAAGCATTTTATTAAACATTATTTATAATGGAAATAAGCTTGTATAAATGAACATGATTGTATAAAATATCAAAAGCGTTTGTATAATATGTTACAACTGAAACTACATTGTGCTAGAACTAACTTCTCTACAGAGACTGTTCACTCTATCTAAATTAACAAGAGCAATAAAATGGCAACAAGCAACATGAAGCTGAGGTCAGTTGACTTCAGTAAGGCACAGCTGTTGGTTGATTTAACTGAGGAGGCAAAGATAGATTGAATTGAATTTGCTGTTAAATTTTGTCATATTGTTTTCAATATAATTATTTTAAAAAACTATGCAAGGAAAGGTGTGAGCAAGAAGACATAGCAGATGTTCTACATAACTCCACCCTTACCTAAACAATCAGGAGTAACATGGTGACGGTGCTTATAGGTGTACTGCACCCCAACCACATGCCGTTATTTACAGACACAGCCCCCCATCACAAACCAAGTACTTACCTTGTCTTATTAGTAGTGGCACCCGACATCCACCTTAAACTATGTGGCGTCACTTAAAGACACCCCCCCCCCCCCAAAATATCACTCAGTTCACCTTGAGTATCAGTCATGGTACCTAACCTTTGTACCTCCGCCACCGTATCAGTCATGGTACCTAACCTTTGAACTTCCGCCACAAATCGAGTGCTCAGCTTGACCTAACAGTGGTTTTACCCCACGTGTAACCACGCCCCTCCCCCTCACACACAAATCGAATGCTTACCTTGATATTACATTTGTTACACCCCACACTTGCACCCCTATCCCCCATCCTACTACGAGTCTAGGACTCACCTAAGAGTTGTGGTACCACATCCTTCCAGTAAGTGCACGTGTCGCTCCTCAGGCCAGACTTCACGGTGTAAATGCTTGGCTGAACAATCTGCAGGTACTTCTGCTCGTTATGTTTATACTCTGGCCACACACTGCCTGGGTTCCTGAAATTGAGAGGGTGGAAGAAATTGTAAATCGACCGGTACATTAAAAGGTATAGGAAATAATCAAGGTTAGCATAACAAGAAAATAAGTTCGTCCTGCTTAGAATGGGTCATAAACAAACGCCTATGCTTAGACTGGACGGAAACTTTGGCGACGCATATTAGGGTAATGTTCAATGCTGTCTGCACTCGTTTCTATACTCATAACAGGGCAGGATTTTTTTCAGTTAATACAAAAATCTTTCCAACTTAATTTATCATTTAAAAAGTTACAGTCTATACACTATAGGCCTACACATCTGCATTCTAAAACAACAAATTGGAAGTTTGATTGCCGAGACATTAACTTCAGGAAAATCACCTAGTCTCACGAGCAAGGAATTTAATCTAGTCTGGAAATAAATCTCCACGTAAAGCTAGACTCAAACATCCGATTACTGGGTAATGGATATCAACGCAATGTAACGGCACTCAAGGTGACGGAGAGTCTAATGACCAAATCACTCAGCCAGCTTTGATGGCAAACTTGGCCATCCAATACATAACTCATCCAGTTTTGGTGAACGTCACCACCATTCCATAACTCACACAGTTTTGATGAAAGTCACCACCATTCCACAACTCACCCAGTTTTGGCAAACTTAGCCATCCGATACATAACTCACCTAGTTTTGGCAAACTTAGCCATCCAATACATAACCCACCCAGTTTTGATGAACGTCACCACCATATCACAACTCACCCAGTTTTGGCAAACGTCGTCACCCATTGCATGATGTCCTGGCTCATGACCTTCTCCCCGCTGGTGAAGTTTCCGCTGGTGTTTGACCACGGGGCGCCAAAGAAAAACGGCAGCTCTAGCCCGTGGGGTGCGCCGATCCACTGTGGCCACGGGAGGTTGCTAGCCCTGTGCTCGAGTGAGTACATGTACACGTGACCGCCCTGCCTGGAGAATTCTTGAGCGAACTCCGTCACCCCGCATTTGAAAAGGATGTCCCCGCTGTTGATTTTAAAAAAAAGGTTTTACTTTTTTCACTTTTTGTTGTTGTTAAAATGCTTCATAATTTGCCGAGAAAAAAAATGTCTTGTAATATTGCTAGTAATAGTGCCAGTAATGTTTAATTTTGTTATCTCCCCTTGGTTTCTAAACCGTTTAATTAGTTTTTAATGACTAATTAATTATCTAATTAAATTAAATATAGGTAGACTTTTATTGTTATCGAAGTAAAACGTATTTGGAAAGATATATATATATATATATATATATATATATATATATATATATATATATATATATATATATATATATATATATAAAATATAAATATATATATAGGCCTATGTATATATATATATATATATATATATATATATATATATATATATATATATATATATATATATATATATATATATATATATATATATATATATATATATATATATATATATATAATTATATATATAATCATAATAATACTATCACGACCAGGAATCCCAGTCAGGCTAAAACTCGCCTCTCATATGTAGATAGATGTATAAAACGGTGGTGATTTATTCTCAGTGCATGGCAGCCTCCCAATGTTTACTTCAGTGTTTAGCCTAGCGTGACACAACAAGTCAGGCATATCAGATGCCGACGAAGCACTGAGTCGGGTAATTACCCATGAAGAAAGGTCACATAACTATAGAAAAATGTTTTTCCCACACATTGAGCTATCATTTGAATTGAGCTGTAAAAATTCTTATGGTGGTTTTAAGATCAGCTCCAAGAATAGAATATCGTTTGAATAACTTGGGCAAGTACAGTGAATTCCTTGTTGGTGTGGTTGTGGAATGTGTTGTGGAATGTGTTGGTGTGGTTGTGGAATTTGTTGGTGTGGTTGTGGAATGTGTTGGTGTGGTTGTGGAATGTGTTGGCGTGGTTGTGGAATGTGTTGGCGTGGTTGTGGAATGTGTTGACGTGGTTGTGCAATGTGTAGGTGTGGTTGTAGAATGTGTTGTGGAATGTGTTGGTGTGGTTGTGGAATGTGTTGGTGTTGTTGTGGAATGTGTTGGTGTGGTTGTGGAATGTGTTGGTGTGGTTGTGGAATGTGTTGGTGTGGTTGTGGAATGTTGGTGTGGTTGTGGAATGTGTTGGTGTGGTTGTGGAATGTGTTGGTGTGGTTGTGGAATGTGTTGGTGTGGTTGTGGAATGTTGGTGTGGTTGTGGAATGTGTTGGTGTGGTTGTGGAATGTGTTGGTGTGGTTGTGGAATGTGTTGGTGTGGTTGTGGAATGTGTTGGTGTGGTTGTGGAATGTGTTGGTGTTGTTGTGGAATGTGTTGGTGTGGTTGTGGAATGTGTTGGTGTGGTTGTGGAATTTGTTGGTGTGGTTGTGGAATTTATTGGTGTGGTTGTAGAATGTGTTGGTGTGGTTGTGGAATGTGTTGGTGTGGTTGGGGAATGTGTTGGTGTGGTTGTGGAATGTGTTGGTGTAGTTGTGGAATGTGTTGGTGTGGTTGTGGAATGTGTTGGTGTGGTTGTGGAATTTATTGGTGTGGTTGTAGAATGTGTTGGTGTGGTTGTGGAATGTGTTGGTGTGGTTGGGGAATGTGTTGGTGTGGTTGTGGAATGTGTTGGTGTAGTTGTGGAATGTGTTGGTGTGGTTGTGCAATGTGTTGGTGTGGTTGTGGAATGTGTTGGTGTGGTTGTAGAATGTGTTGGTGTGGTTGTGGAATGTGTTGGTGTGGTTGTGGAATGTGTTGGTGTGGTTGTTGAATGTGTTGGTGTGGTTGTGGAATGTGGAATGTGTTGGTGTGGTTGTTGAATGTGTTGGTGTGGTTGTGGAATGTGGAATGTGTTGGTGTGGTTGTGGAATGTGGAATGTGTTGGTGTGGTTGTGGAATGTGTTGGTGTGGTTGTGGAATGTGTTGGTGTGGTTGTGGAATGTGGAATGTGTTGGTGTGGTTGTGGAATGTGTTGGTGTGGTTGTGGAATGTGTTGGTGTGGTTGTGGAATGTGTTGGTGTGGTTGTAGAATGTGTTGGTGTGGTTGTGGAATGTGTTGGTGTGGTTGTGGAATGTGAAATGTGTTGGTGTGGTTGTGGAATGTGTTGGTGTGGTTGTGGAATGTTGGTGTGGTTGTGGAATGTGTTGGTGTGGTTGTGGAATGTGTTGGTGTGGTTGTGGAATGTGTTGGTGTGGTTGTAGAATGTGTTGGTGTGGTTGTAGAATGTGTTGGTGTGGTTGTGGAATGTGTTGGTGTGGTTGTGAAATGTGTTGGTGTGGTTGTAGAATGTGTTACTGTGGTTGCGAAATACGTTGGTGTGGTTGTGGAATGTGTTGGTGCGGGATTTTTTTCTATAATGTTTTGTGCACACTGTACTGGTTGAGAGATGGAGGTGGGGGGGGGGGGGGGGAGTTTTATATTTGTTTTAGATAGCGACAAACTTACACGTGTGTATTTGAGGTTAGATAAGGATACACAATTAGACTGTGTCATATATGGGTGTGTAAATTAAACACGAGAAAATATATTTTTATGACGGAATGGATGAAATTCTAACATAGAGAAAAGGTGAGTCATCCGCTGGTCTCGGACATTACCCCCCCCCGGTAACCTAACCTATCCATATCTCTATCCCTAGTAGGTTAAGGGTCAATTAGTAGTAGTCCTATTGGGGGGGGGGGGGAACATACTGCAGTTTTTTGTAGGCGGGGAGGGAGGTAATATACAAGAGAAATTTGTCTTAGGTCTAAAGAGAAATGAACAAAAAGAATTTTTTTTTGTTGGGGGGGGGGGGGGGGGTAATGCAGTGGCGTAGCGAGGTCGGATGTCACCCGGTGCGGCACTTAATGGTGTCACCCCCCCCCCAGAGGCGTAACGACCCTTCCCGGGGACAAACTTTCAAATTTTCGATTTGCACCCCCCCCCCCCCATCAAACTTTCGATTTGCACCCCCCCCTTCAAGTTTTTCTCTATATATTTTGCTATTTTTGCCTTGGTGTCACCCCCCTAAATGGTGTCACCCGGTGCGGTCCGCACCCCCCGCACCCCACCCCCCTCGCTACGCCTCTGGGGCAATGTACAGGGGGATATTGATCTACCTGGTAATGACGGGTTGTGTTTGTGTGGGGGGGGGGGGGGAAGAGAGGGGCAATGTCCTGCTCCCCTTATATACACAAATCACGTGTTGAGAACTCCGGCCTAATGCAGCCAGTCATTGCACTTTAACACTGTACACACTCAATTCGTCGCTGTCTGCTTTAATCGTTTACAAATTTACATGCCGTGGGGTTTTAATTGGCTACTAACATACCAGACATTCCAAATTTTTTTCTATTCAACAGTAACGTTTTATAGCTCCGGCGTTTACACGTGTGACATGTATACTATACACGTCTAGAGAAAAAAAAACTAGCAGCAAATAAGTATGCAAGCGTAAATGGGGTGTTATTGAAATCATACTCGTTATAAAGTCTATGGTAAGCTTATAATAGTCATAGCTACTGCAATTGGCCTATAACAGTCATAGCTCTAGGTACATTTGGCCTTTAATAGTCATAGCTATAGATATTATATAGGATAGCTATAACAGTTGTAGCTGTCTAATTTTAAAAGTTTTCCACTTTTCTGTTAAAAATAAACCTTATAAATAATTCTAAAACAACAAACTTATCTATTCGACTAATAAAACACACATGTATTCAATTAGTAAAACACATGCAAATAAAAATAAATACAACACATGTCTATTCAACTAATACAACACATGTCTGTTCAACTAATACAGCACATGTCTGTTCAACCAATACAACACACATATCTATTCAACTAGTACAATATATATATATATATATATATATATATATATATATATATATATATATATATATATATATATATATATATATATATTCAACTTATACAACACATACATCTTTTCAACTAATACAGCATCCATATCTATGCACCTAATACAACATACATATCTATTCAACTAATACAACACATATCTATTCAACTAATACAACACAAAATCTATTGAACTAATACAACACAAATATCTATTCAACTAATACAACATACATAGCTATGCACCTAATACAAAGTCTGAATGGTGTCACTAGGTCGGGTGTTACCTGGTGCAGCAGCTGAGGGTGTCAACACCCCCAACACCCCCCCCCCCTCCAATAAATTTGTATTATTGGTCTGGTGTCACCTATTTCCCCCAACTATTTAATTACTTTAACTAGATAAAACATTTTTTGAACTGTAAATACCCCCCCCCCCCCCTTTAAATGGCTTCACCTGGTGCAAGTCTAGCCCGCCTTGTGACGCTACTGTAAAATCCAAATCTATCATTCAGAAATCGATAGGGCTGATTTAAATACAAAACACTAGCGCTACCCCTAACAAAATAGTCATCACAGGGTTTCTTTCAGGCATTTTCTAGGGGGGTACTTAAAATTTGAAATTCCTATGGGAAAGTGGGGGATGCTTAATTAGCTTACACCTTCTTACTCATTACTCAATCTAAACCTTATAAATAAACAACACATTTATCACAGAGCAGTATAAAAACCGCTGTGGGGAAACAAGAAATCTTCAAACATTCGACTTCCGGACGTGCAAGTGTTATAAATGTAAAATCTTTTTTCACCTTAGATCGTCAAGAACACCAATGTAATCAGACCTCCCACGCGCAAACTCGGCTGCAACGTTCTTCACGACGTTCGCCTGTTGGTAACTCGGGCCGACGGACTTGAGGATTCCGTCGACAATTTCTGGGTACCGGGTGGAGTTGATGTTGGGGCTGGATACGTTGAAGTCACCTGCGAAGCCGTAGAGTAGCCAATAGCTGCCCTCGTCTTTCACAACACCGGTCAGCAGATTTCTGTTACTTAGCTGGATATTGAAGGAATAGATGTTTGCAATGTAAAAAAAAAAAAAAAACAACAACAGTTTTTCTATCAGGTATCTCTTGAGGGGGGGGGGGGGGGGGGGGGGGGGCAGTCACCTTCACCCAAACGAAATAGAATTTGTATAGAAAATATATACTTTTGCCAGTGTCCGCCCCTCTCCCCCACCCCCCACCCCCACGCCCACCACGGTTATTTTTAGTCCGCCCCTTCCTATGAAAGTTTCAAGTGCTACCCCTTCCCCTCCTCCCCCTCCTCCTCCCCCTTCCACGCTTAGAAAAAGTCGGAAAGAAACATAAAGAACAAATGTAAAACTTTTTATAATAACTAGCTTAGCTGCACTTAAAAGCAGGAAAATAAATTAAACTTTCCTTCTGTAGTAGTAAACCAGTTGGTCGCTAAAATGTGTAAGAGATTATACGAGCTAACAGCCCCATTGTTCTAAAAGGAGACAGTTAAGCTCCTATTCAAGCGAGATTTTATAATTGCCTGTAACAAAGAATCAACGGCTTTCGAGTTGTTTTTTTTTTTAAATTGTCTTCTTTTAGTTTTAGAACACCCTCATTTCTATTGTCACAAATTTCATCCTCTACCCTCACAAAACCACTTATCTGACTCTCTACCCTCACAAAACCACTTATCTGACTCTCTACCCTCACAAAACCACTTATCTCATACTCTACCCTCACAAAACCACTTATCTGACTCTCTACCCTCACAAAACCACTTATCTCATACTCTACCCTCACAAAACCACTTATCTGACTCTCTACCCTCACAAAACCACTTATCTCATACTCTACCCTCACAAAACCACTTATCTCATACTCTACCCTCACAAAACCACTTATCTCATACTCTACCCTCACAAAACCACTTATCTGACTCTCTACCCTCACAAAACCACTTATCTCATACTCTACCCTCACAAAACCACTTATCTCATACTCTACCCTCACAAAACCACTTATCTCATACTCTACCCTCACAAAACCACTTATCTCATACTCTACCCTCACAAAACCACTTATCTCATACTCTACCCTCACAAAACCACTTATCTGACTCTCTACCCTCACAAAACCACTTATCTCATACTCTACCCTCACAAAACCACTTATCTCATACTCTACCCTCACAAAACCACTTATCTCATACTCTACCCTCACAAAACCACTTATCTGACTCTCTACCCTCACAAAACCACTTATCTCATACTCTACCCTCACAAAACCACTTATCTCATACTCTACCCTCACAAAACCACTTATCTCATACTCTACCCTCACAAAACCACTTATCTCATACTCTACCCTCACAAAACCACTTATCTCATACTCTACCCTCACAAAACCACTCATCTCTTCAATTCCCCCCCCCCCCCCCCCACCAGGAGCACGCCCACCACAACCATCCCAGGTCGAAAATAAAATAATTGTTATAGAAAATATGTGTCCCCCACCCCACACTCCCCTTTTTCCCGGAAATATCTGAAAGAAACACTAGTTCGAATTTTTTTTTTTAAATCAGGCGGTTAACTTGTTTACACCTCATTAGAAAATCCAATCTGGAATGTTCAACATTTGTAGTCACACTATTGAGTCTTGAACTTTATACACTTAAAGAAAATTTAAAGAAAACGCCCCTTTAACAGCGAACAAATAAATTATTTCTTTTTATTAAAGTAGCCTTATTATCACATTCCAAAAGTAGCTCTATACTAAAAATAGCTAAACATCATAGAAAACAGTGGGACCTCTCACGATGGTAAGTGTTGGCTTTATCCTTCCCAAAACCTGATGCGTATGTTTTATTTACAACTTAATAAAAACAAACATTCAAAATCTGTCGACTGTGTCCTGTGTTCTTAGAGACTATAACATACTTGTACACCAGTTTTTCTTTCTATCAAAGTAAAACTTCATATTTCGCACGCCCTGTGTAAGTTTTTTTTTTATTCATGACTGACGAAACATTAAGTAGTTGACAAATTGGTTTACCATAGAAAACAGTTAAAAATAGTGCTTGGTTAAAAAACGATCAGTAAGGAATGTCTTTGTTAACCCAAAAAACTTGTTTCTATTGAAATATTTATTAAAGACTTGGAAAATAACTTTGCTTTTCATCATGGGTTAGTGTCCCTGCTATTTTTTAAATAGATTTTTGTTTTCCATTATAAAACAAATTTTGATCTTTATTAATCTTTCGTATTTAACAAAACAATATGTAAGTAAGTGGAAATAACTAATATATAGGTCTCAAGCAATTAACCAGTAGTATCCTAATATATAAAAGCCCATGTGCGCACTTCTCTCTCTCTCTCTCTCTCTCTGTCCGCAAAATATTTTCGTAGGGTATCACATCAGAATCTTCAGCGATATATGGAGAACTTGACGGACTTTTGTTGAAAATAATATGGTAAATGTTTTAAATGTATAACCAACATTTTATTTAAAGAAGAAAAATATAAAAAAATAAAGGCGTATTCGAATGTAGAAAAACAGTTTTAATTATGCAACAGGAAAAGTGTTTATAGTTGTTAAAAAGAACCCATGAAACAATGACGTCACTAATGTTTATACATTAACTAATGACGTCATCTGCCGAGTTTAGAATAAAAAGAAATTAACTATTTCATTCAAATTTGATTTAGATCTACGTACGCTATGAAATGTATACAATACAATTTTTCCGGCCTAAACTTACAAAATTTATTTTATCTATTTGGATTCTAGATCTAGAGATTCTAGATCTAGACTAGATCTAAATCTGTGCAAAAACTAGACGTAGATGCTAATCTAATAAGTCGCTAGGATCTAGATTTAGACTCTATCTACTCTAGAATCTATTCCAAAAATAAATTTCTATATTAAACTATTTCAGGCCTTAATTATTTTATAGAAATCTTTGTTTGTTTAGCTATGGAACTGGCTAGTTTGGGATAAAAAAAAATTAATACTCCATATAAATAGCTGAAATAGCTGAAATGATAGTGTACTTTATACCACGCAGGTGGCGCGGGATCGAGACACACCGATTCGAACTAATTTTTTTTATATATGTGAATCTTCCAATTTTAGACTAAAGAAAGGAACTACTTCATTCAAATTTGATTTAGATCTAGATCTATAGATCTACTCACCAAGACGTACGCTAAGAAATATATACAATTTTATCGGTCAAACTAATACAAATTACTTAAAAACAACATAATGACCATTGAATAGCCAGATTTTTAACGGAATCATTTAAGTCACTTAATCAGCGTGTGCCTATATTATGTTAAATGTGTAGGATTTTTAGGTAATTAGTTATTTCTTTGCTTTGTCACTAATATTGTTCAGCGTGTAGTAAAGCACATTGCGTTTTGACCAATAATTATTTCATAAATTATTTTTCTCAAACAAGTACAACATTTTAAAATATATAGGCCTATAATTCACGTGAAACGGGTACCGATAGCTAGTTTCATACTAGTACTTCAGAACTTTTTGTCTAAACCTTAAAGGTATAACACAGTATGCTACATGTATGCAAGTAATGAAAATATGGTAGTTAGCTTATTTTATAAAGTACAATTAGACAATGCAACTATAACTGTAAGTAAAATTGTATTCTGTTATATTGTACTCTTAAATTTTACTCTTTCACGGTGTATTCTATAGTTTGGACCGAGTCAATTGTTTGAACAACAATTTAATTAAACAAGAACAGCTAGACCTATTTGTTTTACGGACGGGCTGGGTGGGCAGTTCTACTATGTGGGCATAACTCGGACTCTCTCTCTCTCTCTCACACACACACACACACACACACACACATATATATATATATATATATATATATATATATATATATATATATATATATATATATATATATATATATATATATATATATATATATATATATATATATATATATCTTGATGAATATCAACTGCTCTATTCTATACTAACCCTATCTCGAGTCATCAATTCACTCGGATGTTTGACCAAAAATTGACCATCTACGACTGGAGCAAACGGCAGATCAAAGTAGGATTCCACAAGCCCCCACTGGTTCTTGACCAACTCGATGGGTTTTGTGTCTCTAAGGCACTTCATGGGGTCTGGTTGTGTACAGCTGACAAAGTTGGCTAACTTCTTGGCTCTGTTCATTGCTTTATCTGTTGGCTAAACGATCAAAAGTTATTACAGTTTTGGGAGGGTTGTAATTATAACATTATAACCATAAAGTTAAGCGTTACAGCTTGAATTATTAGGTGTTCTCCCATTTTTAATTAAGTTTTTTTTTAAAATAATGTCAGTTTCATGCTAGTAGTACCATAAACATCACGCCGATTTGTAGATTGGCTTTTGATTTGTAGCGTCTAAAAATGGGAGGGGGTGGGGGGGGGGGGGGGGAATGACGCCACTGTTTGTATTTTTACACACACTTGGCATTCAATTCTTAGCTCTTAGACTCTGACGCAAGTCTTGGTTGGATACAAAGAGGAGGAGTCTCCCGTATAAAGAATTAGAGTTTATATACTCAAATGAGTTTCAGACTTCACTAATGTATTGTTTAATTAAAACTTAACACTACTATCTACACTATTTAGAACAGAGGTGTGTTCAGATTTTCCCCAGGAGGTACCCATGCCATTATTTAGAACGGAGGTGTGTTCAGATTTTCCACAAGATGTACCCACTCCTTTCCCATAATTTTCCTGTAGAGTCAGTGAAGACATACCTGGATTGCCCAGTATGCAGTTGGAGAGCCACTCATCATCATGGCATTCTTGAAGTACTGGCTGGAGTTAGTGGACAGGAGATGGAACCCCACGCTAGTAGCTCCTGCACTCTCCCCGAATATTGAGATGTTGTTTGGGTCCCCGCCCATGTTTTCCGCGTTGTCGTGAATCCACTGGCAGAATGGAAATATTTTTTTTTTAATTTTATCATGTTGGTCTACATCAGTGTTTCTAATTTGTTTTAAACGGTCTAGTATTATTATTAAATTTCAAAACTAATGTCCTGTCACCTAATGTCCACTCAACTAATGTCCACTTAACTAACATCCACTTAATGTCCAGTGAAAAATTTGCGTACACAATTTTTTTTTTGTAAAGAAAACCATCGAATATTAGATGTCTACAGAAATAATCCCTACCTTAAGTGCCAAACATATCTATAGAGATAATCCCTACCTTAAGAGCTGTATCTGTCTATGAAGATAATCCCTACCTTTAATGCCATACATGTCTACAGAGATAATCCCTACCTTTACAGCCATACCTGTCTTTAGAGATAACCCCTACATTGCACCATACCTGTCTATAGAGATAATCCCTACCTTTAGCGCCAATTGCTGGTCCAATAGCCCGACATTTCCTGGAGCTTCAGAGCTGTTCATAAACAAGAAGCCGAGTGCTCCAACCCTAAAGTTGAGAGGACATTTTATTATATCTCCAGTGACTATATATACGTATATATATATATATATATATATATATATATATATATATATATATATATATATATATATATATATATATATATATATATAGTGTTGTGTACGTGATAACGTGTATGTATTTATGTATGTGTGTCTGCCGTAAAAAGAATAATTAATTCCACTTGATATTTTACCTGTAGTTCATAGAGACGATGATGATGTTATTTTTCCGAGCCAACACGGCACCATCATACATATCCAGTGTGGAGGTACCACCCCAGAATCCACCTCCGTATATCCAGACCAAGATGGACTTGCGTTCTGTTGTGTCGGGGATCCAGGCATTCAGGTATAGGCAGTCTTCACTAGGGGGAGAGGACTGGACATTAGGGGAGTGGACATTAGGTGAGTGGACATTAGAGGAGTGGACATTAGGTGAGTGGACATTAGGTGAGTGGACATTAGGTGAGTGGATATTAGGTGAGTGGACATTAGGGGAGTGGACATGAGGTGAGTGGACATTAGGTGAGTGGACATTAGGTGACTGGACATTAGGTGAGTGGACATTAGGTGAGTGGACCATAGGTGAGTGGACATTAGGGGAGTGGACATTAGGTGAGTGGACATTAGGTGAGTGGACATTAGGGGAGTGGACATGAGGTGAGTGGACATTAGGTGAGTGGACATTAGGTGACTGGACATTAGGTGAGTGGACATTAGGTGAGTGGACCATAGGTGAGTGGACATTAGGGGAGTGGACATTAGGTGAGTGGACATTAGGTGAGTGGACATTAGGTGAGTGGACATTAGGTGAGTGGACATTAGGTGACTGGACATTGGGGGAGTGGACATTAGGTAAGTGGATATTGGGGGAGTGGACATTAGGTGAGTGGACATTGGGGGAGTGGACATTAGGGGAGTGGACATTGGGGGAGTGGACATTAGGTGAGTGGACATTGGGGGAGTGGACATTAGGTGAGTGGACATTGGGGGAGTGGACATTAGGTGAGTGGACATTAGGTGAGTGGACATTTAGTGAGTGGACATTAGGTGAGTGGACATTAGGTGAGTGGACATTAGGTGAGTGGACATTAGGTGAGTGGACATTAGGTGAGTGGACATTAGGTGGAGTGGACATTAGGTGAGTGGACATTAGGTGAGTGGAGATTAGGTGAGTGGACATTAGGTGAGTGGACATTAGGTGAGTGGACATTAGGTGAGTGGACATTAGGTGAGTGGACATTAGGTGAGTGGACATTAGGTGAGTGGAGATTAGGTGAGTGGACATTAGGTGAGTGAATATTTGGTGAGTGGACATTGGGGGAGTGGACATTGGGGGAGTGGACATTAGGTGAGTGAATATTTGGTGAGTGGACATTTAGTGAGTGGACATTAGGTGAGTGGACATTAGGTGAGTGGACATTAGGTGAGTGGACATTAGGTGAGTGGACATTAGGTGAGTGGATATTTGGTGAGTGGACATTTAGTGAGTGGACATTAGGTGAGTGGACATTAGGTGAGTGGACATTAGGTGAGTGGACATTAGGGGAGTGGACATTAGGTGAGTGGAGATTAGGTGAGTGGAGATTAGGTGAGTGGACATTAGGTGAGTGGACATTAGGTGAGTGGACATTAGGTGAGTGGACATTAGGTGAGTGGAGATTAGGTGAGTGGACATTAGGTGAGTGGACATTAGGTGAGTGGAGATTAGGTGGCTGGACGTTAGGTGAGTGGACATTAGGTGAGTGGACATTAGGTGAGTGGAGATTAGGTGAGTGGACATTAGGTGAGTGGACATTAGGTGAGTGAACATTAGGTGAGTGGACATTGGGGGAGTGGACATTAGGTGGGTGGAGATTAGGTGAGTGGACATTAGGTGAGTGGACATTAGGTGAGTGGACATTAGGTGAGTGGAGATTAGGTGAGTGGACATTAGGTGAGTGGACATTAGGTGAGTGGAGATTAGGTGGCTGGACGTTAGGTGAGTGGACATTAGGTGAGTGTAGATTAGGTGAGTGGACATTAGGTGAGTGGACATTAGGTGAGTGGAGATTAGGTGGCTGGACGTTAGGTGAGTGGACATTAGGTGGCTGGACGTTAGGTGAGTGGACATTAGGTGAGTGGACATTAGGTAAGTGGACAATAGGTGACGGGGCAATAGTAGAGGGTTCAGGAAACAGGTAGAATTTTAGGGAGAGTACCTATTCCACTTAGAGGTGGTACTTTATGCAAATTAAGAGAGATAACTTATACAACTTAGGGGAGATAATTTATAAAACCTAGGGGAGATAACTTATACAACTTAGGCGAGAAAACTTATACAAATTAGGCGAGATAACTTATACAACTTATTAAACGAGAGAACTAAGAAAACTCAAGGAAGGGAACTAATACAACTTACAGAACATAACGTATACAAGACAAGTGAGAGAACTCAAAAGAGAAACACAGATACTATTGAAGGGCGATAACTAAAAGTTCAGGCGAGAGAACTGAAGCTACTGTTTGATACCTTAAGTAAGTGTTTGCGTTCCACGCGTCCACGGCGGGGGCCCTGTTAAAAGTTTCGTCTATCGTCTGCCAGCAAGAGTTAGGTCTCACTGTCGTCTTGACAGTACTGGTCCAGGATTTTTTAGGCATCGGTGGCTGGAAACACAGGCAACATTTGACGGGGTGTTGTGATTAGCCGTACACGCAGAATTGATTTGCCGTACACGCAGAATTGATTTGCCGTACACGCAGAATTGATTAGATAAATTAGCTTTTCCCACAGAATTGATTAGCCATATTAGCCGTACCTACAGAAATAATTAGCCGTACCTACAGAAATAATTAGCCGTACCCACAGAAATGATTAGCCGTACCTACAGAAATGATTAGCCTTACCCACAGAATTGATTATATAAATTAGCTTTACCCACAGAATAGATTATATAAATTAGCTTTACCCACAGAATTGATTATATAAATTAGCTTTACCCACAGAATTAATTATATAAATTAGCTTTACCCACAGAATTGATTATATAAATTAGCTTTACCCACAGAATTGATTATATAAATTAGCTTTACCCACAGAATTGATTATATAAATTAGCTTTACCCACAGAATTGATTATATAAATTAGCTTTACCCACAGAATTGATTATATAAATTAGCTTTACCCACAGAATTGATTATATAAATTAGCCGAACCCACAGAATTGATTATATAAATTAGCTTTACCCACAGAATTGATTAGATAAATTAGCTTTACCCACAGAATTGATTATATAAATTAGCTTTACCCACAGAATTAATTTTATAAATTAGCTTTACCCACAGAATTGATTATATAAATTAGCTTTACCCACAGAAATGATTAGATAAATTAGCTTTACCCACAGAATTGATTGATAAATTAGCTTTACCCACAGAATTGATTAGATAAATTAGCTTTACCCACACAATTGATTAGCCGTACCCACAGAATTGATTAGCCGTACCCACAGAATTGATTAGACGTACCCAATAGTGGTTTTCGAAACAGCTTATAAGAAAGGGTAAAGAATAGGTTTAATGCAAGGTTTAGAGCTAACGGTTGGGTTAGATTTAGGGATAGGGGATGTTTTAAAACTAGGGTTAATTTAGCTTAGGAGTTGTAGCAACTCTGAGTTTAGTTGTAAGTAAAGTTTCCCTTTGAACCATTTTGCAAGTGAAGTAGAGTTCACCTGTATCAGTGATAGTGTGGTTAGCACTATGCCCAGCTGCCTTTACTTTCCCTAACGTGAACGTAAACCCGGATTCGAACAAACTACTGAGTTTAGTTATATGAAATTATGTGTAATTTCGGTTAATCGCTCAAGACAGATTTAAGACGATTTAGAAAAAATTCAAAATATCAGTAAATTACGTTTCATGAAGTATTTTTTTAGAAACCTCGTTATTTGAAAATGTTTATTAATTATAAAGCACAAATAATAAACGTGTTATAAAGATACAGTACTCCCCAGTGTTGTCGGTGTGTGGTCATACGTACAGAAAATAACATATGTAACCAAGTTACTGTACACAAATTACATTCTGATTTTTTTTAAATGATTTGTGAAGAGACACGCTGATGACAAACTGTGAAATTATAATCGGCCTTCATCACACGATAGACGCTGACGGGAAAATGTGAAATTATAATTGGCCTACTTCACATGATACACGCTAACGGGAAAATGTGAAATTAAAATCACATGATAGACGCTGGCGACAAACGTTGTCTTTATCAGCGAGGAAAAAGCCATCAAGACTTCCTGATCTCTGCGGCGATATCAAGCTCAGCACACTGAAGAAAGGGTCAGCCAAGTATGACGTTAATACAGATGGACGGGGGACGGGACGGGGGACGGGGCGTGACTATAGTCGAATATTGTAGACACACTTGGACGTGTCCATTAGGAAGCTCACACGTTAAAAATGTAACATTGATGATCATACCATATGTAAAAAAAAAAAAAAAAAAACAGAAGGATTTAAATTATTCTTAAAGTTATACCAGTAGTACTGGGATACGGAGGGGGGGGGGGGGGCGGCTGCTGTGGACAAGAGAAGCTAAGTGTGAGGCTGGAATTAATTACTTGCTTGGGCGTCTTAAACGGACGATCGCTGAATCATTCAGCCCAACACACTGCTAAGCTAGAACATTTTAAAAATGTGGCTTGCCTATAATAATTGTCTTCTAAAGCTCGATCATATTTTAGACATGTAGTTTAGAATTACACCCAAAGTTAGAAAATATTAGAAATGGGGCTTGCCTATAATAATAGTCCTCTAAATCTCGTTAATATTTGGACGCGTAGTGTAGAATTTCACCCAAAGCAAGGACATATCAAACATGTCGCACGTTTAAAATTACCCCCATAGCTAGAAAACGGCTAGAATGGCTCTACACATCTAGACAATACTAAATATGCGACCTGTCTAAAATACTTAACAAATTAGGTACTTAAAATACTCTCCAAAACTGGCGAGTAACCAATACTTTACCGTGCGAATAGAAAGCACGAAAACTTACCTTAAAACGGAGATCCCCGATAGGAGGTTCTGCGAAAGGAATTCCATAAAACACTTTCAGCGTGACACTTTCACCTGACCCTGGGGGTACCAACATGCCAGATACCGTCCCCAACGTTGTATTCATGTCAACCGACATCTGCGCCGACACCATCACCACCAGCGACCACAACAGCAACAGAACCATCCGTGTCTCCATGTTTTGGTGTCTCCCTGCAGGTCACATTAACACGTTAGGCAACAGCAACAACAGCGAAATGACATGTTCAATCATTGTCTAATTAATGCAAACATCCCTCATTAAGCTGTCAAGCTCGACTCAGCGTGTTTTAATTAGAGTCGCATCAAGGATGTGGAGAGAAGACGACAACAAACAAAAATCATCGAGATATAAGAGACAAGTAACGGGTTTATGTCGGCTAATTGAGAGACACAGATTGTGTCAACGTTGTTGTCTACATCTTGTGTCAACGTTGTTGTCTAGATCTTGTGTTGGCTGATTTAGAAACAAAGATTGTGTCAACATTTATGTTAAGCTTATGTCGTCTTAATTAAAATCACATATTGTTTCAACGTTGTCGTCTAGATATTGTGACAACGTTATGTTCTAGATCTTGAGCCGCTAAATGACAGATTGTGTCAACGTGGTAGTTTAGATCTTGAGTTGGCTAATTGGGAAACATAGATTGTGTCAACATTGTATGTCAAGCTTATGTCAACTAAATTAAAATCACAGATTTTGTCAACGTTGTTGTCTAAATCTTGTGTCAACGTTGGTGTCTAGATCTTGTGTCAACGTTGTTGTCCAGATATTGTGTCAACGTTGTATGCCAATCGTTGAACACAGTTCGGATGAAACACACCTAACTAGACAACACTTGAACCTTTTTCTATTGCCTATCATATGCGCATGTGCATATAACTAGTTACACACACACACACAATATATATATATATATATATATATATATATATATATATATATATATATATATATATATATATATATATATATATATATATATATATATATATATATCACCCAATCACCTCACGGAACAGACACGCACTAGAACACACACCCCCACTCCCAGCTGTATACATCTCCCCCGACCCCCCCCCCCCACACACACCTACCCAATCCATTTCTGGACCCACCCACCCACCCACCCACCTTCTGAAATTTCTTATCTCCATCTAGCCCCCTTCCCCACACGGTTATCCCACTACCTCCCCCCCTCCCCCACACTGGTCCTCTCCACCCCTCCCTGGACCCACCATTGGAACCACCCGCTTAGAACACCACATGACCCCCGTCTTTTCAGACAACCTACGAGAAAGCAGTCGATGGAAAGATCGAGCCTTGAATACGTCATTCCAACGCCAGCAATACACGGCATTTTTCTACAGCATTCATCTACATCAATAGCTTATAAAAGAACATCGCGTCCACAATCTTTTCAAGTCAGTGTAATATCACTCGGGCTATTGAAGGCAGCAACACCAAAATGTTCGGTACGTAACACAAGTTACAAGGGCTGCGGACAAATACCTTTAAAATATTTTTTCTGGTTGCTATTTTAATCTTGGGGGACGGAGAATAGGAAAGCTGGGGTTCGAGAATCTTGATCTTACTTATATCAAGATTCTTGATGTTGCGGAGGTCAGAATTTTTGATGTTTCATATATCAAGGGAAGTCTAACCGTTTGTACACATTTTTTTGAGATTAGACGTGGGGTTCAAAATTATTGGTGTTATTTGTTCTTCGTTATTAATTATAATATTGGAAGGGATTTAGTTAATTATTACGTGTCAACTTGTCATGGCCCGTTTTACTTCTATTTCAGCCTGCTTTTCTTTCTTGATTTGGTTCCATACCCTTTGTCTAACCAAGAACAAACTACAAGACAACAATAGTATGGTTATGGAGTTGTCTCTCCTAGATGGGTTACTGTCCCCTGCTATCGAGTCTTAACTTCCAAGGGGTTCGCACTCGAATGAATGACAAGGATTATTATCTTACGAGGAAAAATAATCTTGATTTAAAAAGAAAATACAACTGTGATATTATGGATATTATGGAATGACAAGGATTGTTATCTTACGAAGAAAAATAATCTTGATTTAAAAAGAAAATACAATTGAGATATTATGGATTCGATACGTCAAAAAAGGCTATCTATGTAACATTAAGTCTTGAGATCAAGTTACAGTTGAACGGTAACTCTGCTTAAAGCTAAACGTTATACAAGTTTCAACTGAAATTAAAAACATCGTATTACAAATGTCACATTAGTATGTTATTGTTATGTTATATTGCAAATGTGACTACTTATGATACATTGCAAGCGTCTGCAAATGTCACATAGAATTTTTTTTATTATGAAATTTTCCGAGATTCAGATGACACATTATGTCTACCCATTCCACTTTGCACACTATTAATATAGGTATGTTTCGCTGTATTATTATACTACATTTCTGTTAAAGTGTAAACACAATTTATTGTTTATAATTCGTTCTCTATTTTAACTTTAATGTTTAATTGGATGGCAACTAGACCTCAAACCTCGCTAATCCTTTCCTATTGGTCACTCAACACATTCCACAGGTTATAATATTATAATAATAATAGTGTAGATGATATTTATACATCTCGTTTTACAAATCTTAAATTTAAAATTATATCGAATTTTAAAAGTCCACTCCCTAGATCCGACTCTACAAGGCCGACATCCCACTACAAAAGCCAGTTTGTAAATTCACAAAGTTAATAAAATAGATTGGATATCAACATAATAAGGAATACCCGTCAATAAAACATATTAGGTAACATTCCAATAAGGAATAGCCGTCAGTATAATAGATTAGGTAACATTCCAATAAGGAATAGCCGTCAATATAATAGATTAGGTAACATTACAATAAGGAATAGCCGTCAATATAATCAGAGTTTCTTCCAGGCATCTCTTCGGGGGGGGGGGGGGGGCTTCGCCCCCCGCCTCCCGGAAATTTTTCACCGCCCCCCCCCCCCGAACGAAATGAAATTTATATAATTTATATAGAAAATATATACTTTTAACAGTGTCCGCCCCCCCCCAGGAGAAAGTCTACCGCTCCCACCCCCGAAAAATTCAAGTGCCCCCCCCCCCCCCGAGAATAAAGTCTGGAAGAAACACTGAATATAATAGGTTAGGTAACATATCACATAGCAATACAATAAGGAATAGCCTTCAATAAAACATATCACATAGCAATACAATAAGGAATAGCCTTCAATAAAACATATCACATAGCAATACAACAAGGAATAGCCTTCAATAAAACATATCACATAGCAATACAACAAGGAATAGCCTTCAATAAAACATATCACATAGCAATACAATAAGGAATAGCCTTTACAAGCGTAACAATTCTTATCTCTGATCACCATTGTTATATTATTCGCGTCGCAGTGTTAAGTGTTAAGTACCGTGTGATAGCATCATGCGTCGAAAATTAGAATTCACGAACTGAATTTTTTTTTATCCACTTTCTCATGGATATAGGCAAGTACGCCTACATATACATTTAACTTCCTGCTTACGAGTCAAAACAAGCACATTTTTAAATCAAATTTATTTTAAATTAATCAGCTGACAATAAAAATTTAAAATCAACATAGTTTTTATTTTAAATTAATCAGCTGACAATAAAAATTTAAAATCAACATAGTTTTTATTTTAAATTAATCAGCTGACAATAAAATTTTAAAATTAATACAGCATCTTATTTTAAATTAATCACCTGAATAGTTTAACGCACGTGAAATTAGTTTCTGTTTAATTTACCTGCTAACGTGTGTCCTGATCAGGTCACGCTTGAAAGAGAAGCCTGCAACGCCCGTAACACAATTTTTAATCCCGCTGAAAAAAAAAATGTAATTTTGATAAGAATGTTGCAGACTTTAAAAAAAAAACCTTCTTTAACGTGGGGTTCTACGTGGTGGAAGGTTACAGCGGGTTAAAGTTAAAAGGGTGGATGTGTGTGTATGTTTGGAGGGGAGGGCCGGGGTCTTTAAGGTTATCAAACGCATTCCTTTCAGTAACAAATATCCGGTGAGTTTGAGCCTAGTTTTTTTGTTGTTGTTTTTTTTACCGTACGGGTGAAATACTTGGTAACCTTGACCTATTGGAATTTGATATTTTACTGTTCAAAACAGATTTTGAACAGGAAGTGTGGATTGAGGTATCGTAATAGGCCAGTCACGGCAACTAAAACTGAGGTATCGTAATAGGCCAGTCACGGCAACTAAAACTGAGGTATCGTAATAGGCCAGTCACGGCAACTAAAAAAAATGTGGACTGAGGTATCGTAATAGGCCAGTCACGGCAACTAAAACTGAGGTATCGTAATTGGCCAGTTACGGCAACTAAAATTGAGGTATCGTAATAGGCCAGTCACGGCAACTAAAAAAAATGTGGACTGAGGTTTCGTAATTTACGACTGAAGTATCGTAGTAGGCCAGTCACGCTAAAGTATCGTAATAGGCCAGTCACGGTAAAAAAAAAATTCAATAATTTTTTTTAAACTTTTTTCTGTAGGGGGGTGGGAAATAGCGTAGTAAT
The DNA here is from genome assembly GCF_028476545.2 of Physella acuta. Taxonomy (NCBI): domain Eukaryota; kingdom Metazoa; phylum Mollusca; class Gastropoda; family Physidae; genus Physella; species Physella acuta. The sequence continues at coordinate 300,867 of NW_026732750.1, read as the reverse complement.
TGAAATCAAAGAGAGTGTCAGAGCGATCTCCAGAACCGCATTAATTATCATAAATTACACTTAACCTATAAAAAAAATTTAAAATTTCTCTGCATAACGGAAGTTGGTTAGGTCAAGGTCGAGTTTACACTAAAGGTGTCTTGTTTCTTTTTACCGGCTTTCCATAGAGCACCCGACGGAGCACCCTGCCACCCCTTCCCCTACCCCACCCCCACACCCCTTGGATTTTACTGACGCCTCCGCCATTATGCCACTCAATTTTAACACCCACCGTGCATTCCGGTATTTCAAGATGACACTTGTGATGTTATATTTTTATACATACAAGCTCTGTGTTTCTAGAATGATTCGAATGCAATTTAAACACCTGTCAAAACGCAATTATTATTTTTGTTTAAATTGTTTTCTTATTGCACGGCAAAAAAACCTGTCTTTTTCTTGTGCTTGCAGATATAGTAAATTAACAATAGGCTAGCAGGAATAGTTATGGCTAGCAATAGGCTGGCGGAAATAGTCGTAGGTAACAATAGACTGGCGGAAATAGTCGTAGGTAACAATAGCCTGGCGGAAATAGTCGTAGGTAACAATAGACTGGCGGAAATAGTCGTAGGTAACAATAGACTGGCGGAAATAGTCGTAGGTAACAATAGGCTGGCAGAAATAGTTATGGCTAGCAATAGGCTGGTAGAAATAGTTATAGGTAACAATAGATAGGTAGAAAGTTATAGCTATCGGAAATAGTTGTAGGTAACAATAGCCTGGCAGAAATAGTTGTAGATAATAATAAAAAGACTGGTAGAAATAGTTGTAGATAATAATAAAAAGACTGGTAGAAATAGCTGTCCATTATATTTAACTTCAAGGAGGAGATAATTTCTAGTAGAACTCATTGAAAAATATGTTCGTACATAAGCAAACACTTTACCTGGGGGGGGGGGGGGTAGATTTTATGACGAAGTTTGATATGGGAAGAGAGTGAAGCTTAAAAACTTTGACTTAAAGCAATTTTTCAAAAACAAAATTATGATAACATTGAAAATAGCTGAGTAAAATTAACTCATAAAAACGTTTTAATAACACGCTTGTGTGTAATAATGCACTAAAAAGTAGAAAATAAATTGTTTTCTTTAAATATATGATAATACACTACTATTTAAATTACTATAAAGAAAAGCGTGCCAACTATGAAACGAATCTGTCAGAAGAGCCCAAAATTTATCTTGGACGTTTCGATCTATGACGACAGACAGACTGTCGACGGACGGACGACAGAGGAAGCAAGTTAAATAAAAGCTTGTAAAAATAGCTTTATTATTTGTAAATACGTTTAAATTATTTTAATCGTAAGCAACTCATTTTATTTTTGAAAAAAAAAAACCACATCTTTTGAGTGAGTAAAATCGTTTAAAATTGTGTTTCGCCATCTATAGACAATCCGGTAAGTAAATGACCGTTGTTTGAACTTGTCCTGACACTTAATTAGCTCAAGACTAATTAATCTAATGTTTAACCTGTCGTTGTGTGTGTTCGTAGATTATGAGCAAAAGGAGAAAAAGTGAAAATGACAGATATGGTTGCAGAGGAAAGGGAAAACGTCAAGGTATGGAAACAGAGATACCGATACCGATACCGATACCGATACCGATACAGGTACAGGTACAGGTACAGGTACAGGTACAGGTACAGGTACAGGTACAGGTACAGGTACAGGTACAGGTACAGGTACAGGTACAGGTACAGGTACAGGTACAGGTACAGGTACAGGTACAGGTACAGGTACAGGTACAGGTACAGGTACAGGTACAGGTACAGGTACAGGTACAGGTACAGGTACAGGTACAGGTACAGGTACAGGTACAGGTACAGGTACAGGTACAGGTACAGGTACAGGTACAGGTACAGGTACAGGTACAGGTACAGGTACAGGTACAGGTACAGGTACAGGTACAGGTACAGGTACAGGTACAGGTACAGGTACAGGTACAGGTACAGGTACAGGTACAGGTACAGGTACAGGTACAGGCACAGGCACAGGTACAGGTACAGGTACAGGTACAGGTACAGGTACAGGTACATACACACATACACACAGGAACACTAATACAAAAACACCTAACTCTGACAACGGCAACGTACCTTTCAGGTAAGCGCATCCGTCAGTACTTACCCACTCACCACGTTACCTTCCTACAGCTTTGAATTTCAATGTGTCAAGTGTTTATGCTAATTATCCGCCATGTTGTTTTTTTTTTTAACTATACCGCAAACACGCGTAAAAAGAATTTAAAAACTTAACTTCACACCCTTTCAATGGTTTCAGTCTTTTAGTCCAAGTTTCTATGCGGCCCTAGATATAATGCAAACCTCGCACAAAGATGATAACAACATGTACCGTAACGTTGATCGGGTACTTAAGAATCGACAAACTTAGTTAACGAGAGCCTGTGGGGGAATGTGAAGGAAAACTTTAGGCCCAAATCCCCGCGAACGTCTATTTTTTTTTTTTTTTTTGTATCATAGACTTTAAATGACTACAGTTGGATGAACAAGTTTAAAGAAATAAATTTCAAAAACGGCTACGGAACCCGTTTTGATAACTGGTGTTTGGGGATTTCATTCCTGCCAGCGATTCTTAACGTCTCCACCCCTACAACACAAACACACACACACACAAACACACACACACACACACGTAAGTACACATAGATCTACATAAAAACACTTTCACGCCGTTACATATATACATAGACATTTTCACACCTACATACACATACATATATACAGTGTCTATATATGTGTATAAATATATTAATTTTTACATATACTGATACATGTATACATATATATTGTATGTGTGCACATACGCATGTATGCATATATATATACATATATATATATATATATATATATATATATATATATATATATATATATATATATATATATATATATATATATATATATATATATATATATATATATATATATACAAAAAGAAAAAGAGACATGACTGATATATACATATATATATATATATATATATATATATATATATATATATATATATATATATATATATATACATATAGGCCTATATATATATATATAAATATATATATATATATATATATATATATATATATATATATATATATATATATATATATATATATATATAAATATATATATATATATATATATATATATATATATATATATATATATATATATATATATATATATATATATATATAATATATATATATATATATATACATATATACGAATATATGTTGTTGGTTATGTACCAGATAACAGCAAAACAAACTTCTTATCTTTTAATTGTTGGTACTAAAAACATATTTTGTATCACTTATAAAATGTTTAATTACCTTATTACAATTATTTTTTAGCAGTATTTGAGACCTATATTGATCAAAGAAACTATTTTAAAAATCTGTAATTTACCTTTGTCTATGTTCTCAGGTGAGCTGAAATACCTGTTCCCCTTTTCAATCAAGCTTTTTATTTTATTTGAAATGAACTAAAGAAAGCAACTTGCAGTTCCGTTTTTTTTAATGCAACACTACATGCACACGAAAATGAAAGCCCCTAGCTTGTGACGTCACAGTACTTACCTGTGCAGTCCTCCCCTCCCCCCCCCCCCATCCATGTCACCTAGGTATGTCATGTCTACCTGTATTGATATAAGGCTCGAGTTACAAGGCAAACTGTCAAATTTGGTTAACCTGGGTCTCACGCCCTGCTGAGAGGTATGCGATGTAACTCGTACAATCGACCTAGACCTGGCTAAGTGCTGGTGGGCGTGGTCAGGTCCTGATGGGCGTGGTTATGTCATTTTGGGCGTGGTTAGATCACGGGGCGTGGTCAGGTCCTGATGGGTGTGGTTATGTCATTTTGGGCGTGGTTATGTCCCATTTGGCGTGGTTAGGTCCTGATGGGCGTGGTTATGTCATTTTGGGCGTGGTCATGGCCTGATAGGCGTGATTATGTCATTTTGGGCGTAGTTAGGTCCTATTGGGCGTGGTCAGGTCCTGGTGGGCGTGGTTAGGTCATTTTGGGCGTGGTCATGTCCTGATAGGCGTGGTTATGTCATTTTGGGTGTGGTTAGGTACTATTTGGCGTGGTTAGGTCCTGATGGGCGTGGTTATGTCATTTTGGGCGTGGTTAGATCCTGGGGCGTGGTCAGGCCCTGTTGGGTGAAGTTAAATCCTGTTGAGTATGACTATATCATGGGAAGCCTAGCTACTTCCAGTTGAGGTCGCCAAATCATATTAGGTGTGGTCATGTAGGCCTACTGCTGGGCGTGTTAAGATTCTGCCAATAGTAGTAGAATCATGGTAGTCAATGCTGTCGTGTTGGGCGTGTCAATATTTTTTGGGGCGTGTCTTAACTATGTAGGATGTGGCAAATCTTTATGGAGACAGGGTAAATTATTCAAAACTGTGTAGCAACACAATTATGATCCCTAAGGTGTAAACAAGTTCAAATGGACGGTAACATTCTATTAGTGGTTACAAAATTCTGTTGAACATTTAAGTTTTATTAGACAGGAAAGCTGCTTTGGGCGGTAAAGTTTATCAGAGGTAAAGTTCTTATAGGCTGCTATATTCTACTGGTCATAACGCTCTATGTGACGTTATATTGCAATGAGTAAGTCCAACTCAACTTGACAATGTTATTTATTTTTTTACGATTGAGCTAAGATTGAGCTAAGATTAAGCTAAGATTGAGCTAAGATTAAGCTAAGATTGAGCTACGATTGAGCTAAGAGCGAGCTACGATTGAGCTAAAATTGAGCTAAGATTTAGCTGAGATTGATCTAAGCTTGAGCTACAATGAGCTACGATTGAACTAAGATTGAGGTAAGATTGAGCTACGATTGAGCTAAGATTGAGCTAAGATTGAGCTACGTTCGAGCTAAGATTGAGCTAAGATCGAGCTAAAATTGAGCTAAGATTGAGCTAAGATTGAGCTAAGATTGAGCTACTATTGAGCTAAGATTGAGCTAAGATAGAGCTAAGATTGAGCTAAGATTTAGCTAAGATTTAGCTAAAATTGAGCTAAGATTTACCTACGTTCGATCTTAGATTGAGCTAAGATCGAGCTAAGATTGAACTAAGATTTAGCTGAGATTGATCTAAGCTTGAGCTACAATTAGCTACGATTGAGCTAAGATTGAGCTAAGATTGATTTAAGATTGAGCTAAGATTGAGCTAAGATTGAGCTAAGATTGAGCTAAGATTACAACCGCTGGTGATCCAGGCAGACTCTATTCATATCAGGGCTACAGGGGAAACTACTGGACACAAAAGTGGACACACGTATATGCTGGCGCAGCTTGGGAGGGGGTGCTGTTAGGGTGGGTGGAGGGGGGGGGCACTATTACACTACAACAGATGTAACCCTTTTCAGCTTCCGCTTCCTTTGGGTTCGAACCCATGACCAGTAGTTACACTCTACCAGCCAACACGCCCAACCATTGGTTGGTCACGTGGCGTTGAACACGAGTGTGACCCGGGGCGTGTCGACCCCCTCAGGAATTTCTGTTCCGATCCCCTGCGCACGATGATGCGCATTTCGAATCACTAAAGCAAAACTATCTTTCGGCAGTTTGCAGGAGTTGAATAAAAAGAAAAGCCTTTCATTTGTTTTCTTCTATTTACGTAACTTTCAGAGAATCACGATCCATCACATAAAAAGTTTAATACTATACTTTTGCTTGTGTGCTTTAGTAATCGTTATTTTAAATGTGGTACTTGTCGACTCTTTGATTCGATACCGAAGGAAACGATACTTTAATTTGGAATACCGAACCATGAAATCGAATTCTTATGATCACCATATATCTTAGCCAGAAAAAGCAATATGAACAAAATGTGGTATTTCAACACCAAGGGTAGACTCAGGTACAGAATATAGTCCGAGTAAAGACAGTAGAGACAGTAGAGACCAGAGTTTCTTCCAGGCATCTCTTAGGAGGGGAGGGGGGGGGGGACAAGCCCCTTCCCCCCCCCCGAAAAACTTTTACCGCCCCCCCCCCCCCCCCCCGAACGAAATGAAATTTATATAATTTATATAGAAAATATATGCTTTACACACACATATATATATATATATATATATATATATATATATATATATATATATATATATATATATATATATATATATATATATATATATATATATATATATATATATATATATATATATATATATACATATATATATATATATACATATATATATATATATATATATATATATATATATATATATATATATATATATATATATATATATATATATATATATATATATATATATATATATATATATATATATATATATATATATATATTTAACAGTGTCCGCCCCCCCCCCGAAGAAAGTTTACCGCCCCCCCCCCACCCGAAAATTTAAAGTGCCCCCCCCCCCCCCCCCCCGGAGAAAAAAGTCTGGAAGAAACACTGGTAGAGACAGGGGACGGAGTGGTCCTGCTAACCTGTAAGTCTCGAGTTCGAATCCGGGTTCAAGTCCCTGGTCATACCCACCTCTGATGGGTACCTAACTTACGTTAGGGAAAGCAAAGGGCGGGCATAGTGCTGACCACACTATCTCTTCATATGCCGAGGTCACAATCAAGTGAACTCTACTTCACTTGCCCTATAGACCGTCGGGTTTGAAAAGGGAACTTAACTTTAAAGACAGCAGTTTCAACCAAGCGAGAACCGAGCCAACCATTCCAAGCGGCACCAAATCCAACCGCTTTATATCTTAAACATTGAGCTTATCTTAACCATTGTACCGGTCCTAGCACAAAGCGTAACTCTAACGTTTAGAGCAGGGGTCTCCAAACTAAGGCCCGCGGGCAAGATGCGGCCCTCGAGGTCCTCTCATCCGGCCCTCGGCGATTTTTTGTCCACGGAATAAATGTTTGTTAGAGGTGGCTGAGAAACTATGCCCAGAAAATTCAAAACAATTTGAAAATGTAGCTTTGGGTGCAAATACCATTGCCCGCCGTGTTGCAGACATCGGTGAAAACATCGTGACTCAAATAGCGAAATTGCAAGCAAGTTTAGCAATTTTTTAATTGTAATGGATCAGTCGCTGGACAGCTGTTCCACATCTCAACTGCTTATATTTATTAGATGTGTGGATGAAGACATAAACATAACACAAGAGCTTGCTTCCCTACATAGAATGTATGACACTGTTACCGGAGAGAATATAAATAGTTCAAAGACAAGTTAAAAGATACAAACACAGAATCGCAAATTTTTCTGAGCAGATTTTTTAAATTAAGAAAGGAAATAGGTGACTTCCTTACAAGTAAAGGCACACGCTGATGTACTTACTGTCTGATGAAGAGTGGGTATAGAAATTGGCCTCTGCTGCAAACATAAAAAGTCATTTAAATTTTCTGAACCTAAAACTACAAGAGATGGAAATTTAGTTTCTGATCTATACATCCACCTAAAGGCTTTCAGATCCAAACTTGTCATGTTTTGGGAAGACGTACACCCAACAACTTACGCACTCTCAGAAGTGCAAAGTCTTTAGGCTGAAACAACCACGGAGTTCCCCACGTCATTTGCATTCGATATCATCAAAGACTTCAAGCTGCAGTTTCAGTAGCGTTTTTTGACTTGGATTCAAAGGCAGAAAAAGTGAGACTGTTTCAGAACCCATTTGAAGAAAATGTGGCCAGTTGCAAAGGTGAACTGCAGCTGGAGGTCACTAGAGACACGTTCAAAGAAAGGCGGGTGGGTTTTTATAAGTTTTTGCACAAGGAAGACTTTCCTAATATTAAAACTTTTGCATCCAAGTACCTTTCAAATTTTGGAACAACATACACGTGTGAACAAATATTTTCCAGATTGAAATACGTGAAGAACAATTTGAGAGCAAACTTGGACCTCGAGTGTGATTTTGGCCACCGAAAGTATTTCTTTCAGACTTTTTCCTCCGAGGGGGGGGGGGGGGGACACTTGAAATTTGTATATATTTCTATATAAATTATATTTCGTTAAGGGGGGGGGGGGCGGTACACGTTCTTCGGGGTGTGGGGGGGGGGGACGCTGCCACCCCGAAGAGATGTCTTGAAGAAACTCTGGCCCCCGAACTAATATTTGATAGTTAATGCGGCCCTTGGGCTGAAAAGTTTGGAGACCCCTGGTTTAGAGTATCGATATCTACGAGACCAGCCATACAGCGATATGGTTATGGGCCCATCAGCTCTCTGTTAAAAATTATATGAAGCATTTATTCGTATGTTAATGTGTGTGGTCATCTACATTATAACGTTGGTGAGGGGTGAGGAGTGAGGGGTGAGGGGGGTGGGTCTCTGGAGGTGTGGGAACCGGAAGCAGGGGAGGTAATTGTGAGATGAGAAAAAATTAAAAACCAATTTGTATTTAAATAGAATAAGTGTTACGTTACTTTATAATCGGGGTAAGAAGGAAGGTGGGGCGTGGGAGGGTGGGGGTGACTGAGTTTTAAGGGGTTTTATTTGTGATGATATAAGACGATGATAAGGAAATGGGACAGAGGGGGCGGGGTTAAAAAATCAGCTGACGAAGCGTGATGACGCTTATCTACCACCGCTGTACCGATTCAGCAGAGTTTTGGTGGCCGACTGCCATGGTGACCCCTGGGGGATTGTTTGCCGTCTGGTGCCTGTGGGGTGACGTGTCAGTCAGCTCAGTGGCTTGTTGAGATTCGCAGCGTCATCCGGCTGTACTTTACACGACCACACACCGCGTCATGCGGCTTTTCTCTCCTCAACCACTCACCACGTCATGTGGCTGTCTTCTAGTACCACACACCGCGTCATGTGGCTGTATTCTAGCGTCATGCGTCTGTCCTCTCCTTGCGGAGTGCTGCGCTTGTCAAGTATTTTCTCAGATGTCTGAGAGTCCAATATTTGTCTATGTCAGAGTGTATGTCTTCACCTTAGTTGGGGGTCGGGGGGGGGGGGTCTCCTTGAGGTAGTGTACCCTTACTTCCTTAAAACCCGTATAGGAGATGGTGCATTAGCACTTTCAACACCTAATTTGAAGTTGTCTATCATCACTTTCAGCATATTTTTATGCGAAGCTACACATTTGACAGGTCTTTCTTTACTTTACAATATGCAACAGGTTTTTTTTTATATAGCCGATACAAAAGGTCTTTTCATGCAAGGTAGAACAGGTTATGCCAAAGCTCTTGGACGGCCTGTTTTTAAAAAAAAAACAATGACAAGGGAATATACGTTTATGAATGTTATGAAAGATGTAACTAAAAAAAAGAATGCAAAAGGCAGTTAAATAACATATTGTACAAAAAATAGTTGAACTGTTTTCATTGAATATCAGAATATATTTATACATTCCATTTAATTTAAAATATTCATGGGAAACAACCGATGACAATTCTACTACAACTCGTTAATACCAATAGCAAACTGTCTACTTTAAATTACAAATATTAAAATTACAAATAAATTACAAATTAGAAATATTTGTATGCTATCTATTTCTTATCACTCAAAGAATAAAGAATTACCATTTGATAACACAACCTCACCCTCCACCCCTAAACAAGCTCCTCCATAGGTCACAACCACGGGGTACTGAGGCTACTTTATTGAGACCCCTTGAGCCATGTAATCAAGTTTACACTACCTTCCTACCTAATATTTACACTGATGATTCAGTCTTCTCATGGCAAACAGTTCGTGTGATGTCTATTCTACCCCGCGTGTTTTCGGAGTTGGAGTTGGTGAATAGGAGCACGAAGTCATGTGTGAACTTATGGCTTTGGGTGTGGGTTCAAACCTGTTTATTCACTCCCACAGTCGCTTGATGGACGCCAGCTACTTTTTGTGTGGATGGGTGGGGGGGGGGGGGGGGGGTGACACACATAGGCCCATTCGTCTCCAGATTTACTTGGGTAATTAGTTAAATTATTGCGTGAACTAATTTCATTTAACTATGAAATATTTTAAAATATAAAAATCAATTATAAAAACAATCCTTGTGATTACTTTGATTTTATTGTAGATTTCCTGAAATCAAGATTTTGAAAAATTTTGACGTTTTACAACCTTCCGGAGTCGGAAAAACATACTTTTCTTATCCTGTCTGTCTGTGTATGTCTATAAACACGATAACTTCAGTATAGTTTCAATTATGTTGACCAAATTTCATATATGTATAATACCAAATTCGTAGTTTTTTTCTATCACCCTTTGTGAGGGTGGGCCGGCCAAGGAAGACATGGAGAAGAACGGTTGAAGAAGAGGCGAGGACAGCTGGGCTCACATGGGCACAGATAAAGGGGGCAGCCCAAAAACGAGTCCGATGGAAATGTGTGGTTGCAGCCCTTTGCACCCCAGGGGCCACAAAGGAATGATGATGATGATGATGATGATGATATCACCCTTTGAACGATTTTCTATAACCGGAAGTGACGCGTCTCTTAAAAACCGATAACTCAAGTATTTTTAAATTAGATAGATGTAATAACAAAAGCATTGGCTATTACCAGTAATCCGGTACTTTACTCCATTTCCGTGCGAACACTATCAATTTAGAACTGTTTCAGTTACGTAAACGAAATTTCAAATTTTGAGTGACATCTGTTATCCGGAAGTGGTATTTTATTTTACTTCTGTGTTCTCGAAATACTAAAATACCAAATAACTTCAGTTAGCTAGACGAAATTTCATACACAGGTATATAATCTTATTCGCTGTTTTAAATCAAATTTAAAGTGTATTCCGGTGACCGGAAGTAGTACTCAACAATATTTCCAATTTCTCAATATTTCCTTTAAAAAGTACTAATTTTCCGCGAAACTATACTCTTACTGTTGGCGTTCAGTTGGTGCGCAATTCTTTTTAATTCGCGATTCTATTTGTCATAGTCCTAGAAGTGCCATCCCTCTACTGTTATATAAGAATATACGAAAAAGTTTAGAGGAGATCACTGCCGCTTTATTATTGAGATCCAATCATTTATCCAAAAGATCAGGATTCTAGCCTTTCCTTCTCAAAAAAGACACACACACATACAAACACACACACACACATATACATACATACATACATACATATATATATATATATATATATATATATATATATATATATATATATATATATATATATATATATATATATATATATATATATATATAGTTGTACCTTTTGAGCCAGGAATTCCAGTCAGACGTGGGAACTTTCCTCCATTTCCGTCTAGACAGATCCTAGATCTGTGTCCATGAATAATGCTGAAATCGTTCAGGGGAAATAACTCCTGCGGCTTGAACGGGTAGGAGACTAGACAGGGCCTATAGGATGTCCCTGAGTTATCCCAGCCCAGATGAGTACCTGACTCAAGTTGGGGTAATCAAACGACTAGTTGGCATATCTGACTACATTATCGTTTTATATGTCTGATTTATATAAACGCACGAATTCATCTTCCTTTTTTCCTTTTGGACAGTTCGTCTACTATTTCCGTGAATATTTTCATTGTTATCTCCCCTTCATTGTTATCTCCCCTTCGCCATACAAATCATATCGATCAAATTCTTCTCACACTTTTACACACACACAAAAGAAAAACAAAGTCCTAACTCTTGCACTGAATAAATTGTCGAACACGTCATGGTTTTAAATAACATAGATTCTTTATTTAAAAACTTTCAGGGAAAGGACCAATAGTCAGTTAACAACAGGTTAAATTTTTAGTCGACCTCAGTACAAATATAATTGTATGTAGATTTTTATTTATTTATGTATGTACATATACACACCGTTGGATATGGGGGTTTATGGATACAATACAATACATTTATAAAAAAAATAAAGTTGTGTTTTAAGTGACGGGATATAAGAAAAAATAAAACATGTTGCAATGTATTCTGCATGGTGAGAGATGCTCCAGATGATGGTGAAGGTCAAGGTGAAGGTCAAGGTGAAGGTCAAGTGCTGGGGCTAATGGCGTAAGGTTGAAAGGCTGAAGCACTGACAAGAACTGTGGACATCAAAGTATTGACAAATCATTTGACATCACATTATTGATATCAAATTCTTGACATTAAATTATTGACATCAGTTTGTTGACATCAAAGTGTTGACGTCAAATTGTTGACATTTAACGCAATCTACAGAATGTGATGCAGGAATGTGGACGACAACAGCGAGTCAGAATATACAACGTTAAAAAAAAACAAATATTACATCCATATCCTCAGCCATCTGTGTGTGCTCTCTTTAGACCGTGACTCTATAACAAAAACCCTAACAGTAACCAAAAGCCCAATGCTAATACCGCTGTTGTTTATCTTTATCAGAGTAATAAACCCTAGACATAATCCTTAGTATAATCCTTATCCTAACAATAGTTCTGTAAAAAAAAATAATAAAAAGTACCATCACAATAATTAATAGTTCTAATCCTATTGTAATCGTAACCAAAATTATAACTCTAAATCTAACTCCGAATACATAATTCCAAACTGTGAAAGAGATAGGAAAACGGTCTGATAGACTATTGTCCCGCAGGTAAACATAGACGTTACGACGTACATGTGTGTGATGGGATGCTCCAAGGAAAGGCAACAAGGCTCCGGGATAGTGGTTAAAACAACAACAAGGACGGACAGGTGCTATGAGAAGCACATAATATGACGTGAAACATGGGCAGAACACGCACATTCGACTATCGAACAATGACGTGAAACATGGGCACGCACATTCGACTATCGAACAATGACGTGAAACATGGGCAGAACACGCACATTCGACTATCGAACAATGACGTGAAACATGGGCAGAACACGCACATTCGACTATCGAACAATGACGTGAAACATGGGCAGGACACGCACATTCGACTATCGAACAATGACGTGAAACATGGGCAGAACACGCACATTCGACTATCGAACAATGACGTGAAACATGGGCAGGACACGCACATTCGACTATCGAACAATGACGTGAAACATGGGCAGAACACGCACATTCGACTATCGAACAATGACGTGAAACATGGGCAGGACACGCACATTCAGCTATCGAACAATGACGTGTAACAGATACGCCGAAAAAAAAGTTTTAAAACAACAGGATGCGACCTATGCCCAACGGAAAGTGGAAAGTTACAAAATGCTAAATCAAAGCCCAATTCATGACAACTTAAGTTTTGGAGTGTCCTATTTAAATGTTTATCTTTACTAAAAATGTGTACTTGGCGATCTAAAAGTAGGGACACAAATCCGTCTAAATGTGCTTTACTTTTCCTGTACACCTGATGTGTCTAAAACCTTAGTTCTCAAACCTCCACTACACAATTTTGTCTCAGGTTTCGAAGCTTCTTATTTCCGTTTTTTTTTAAAATCCACCTCTTTCCCTCATTCCCTTTCTCTCTCTCTTTCTTTCTCTCTCACTATCTCTCACACACATTATTCAACCTCACTGACGTAGTCTTAGTACATGTATCGATGAGTGACACACTACCTAGAGGGTTGTTTAAAATATATTTAAGATAGTCTAATACGTTCTGAAACGTTATGCAATAATGAAGCGAAAGAAAAGCTCACACACACACACATGTACACATAATGACAAACAACTTTTTTTTAAAATAGCTTGCATTGGAGCTGGTATTTACCGTTCATTTGTAAATGTGTTAAGTTTGGTTATTTTTTTGTGAGCTGGTTATGGAATCTACGATCAACGGACTGATCTTTAAGCTCGATGAGTAGCAATGATTTGCTGGAAATGTTTGATTATCTGGTCTAGATATAAATCAGCAAGGAATGTCTCCATTTCGACCTGACTATAAAACAGTTATGAAAGTCTATATTGACGTTAACAACTGTTATGAACGTCTATGCTGGAATAAATTACATTTGTTACAATTCATGATTAACTTGTTTAAAACTATGATAACTCTTTTTATGGAACTGACTAATAAACCTATCATCACCTTTTAAATGGAACGGCTATAAAAACCCCATAAAGCCAGTTTTGATGCATTAGCGAGCGTCAAAAAAAAATATCGTTTGTATTAGCACGCATCTCTTTCTATCTTATCGCAAATTTTAAGTAACATAGGCCTACAGACCACGCAGTCGAGCGAAACTCTGAACAAAGTTGTGGTATCTACATCAATGTGCAAACACTTTGGTCATAAACATATCAGACATAAAGGTTGTTGGTACCGTTACAATAAAATATTAAACACAAATCATTTGCATACATAATATTTAAAACCGTATTCAAAACAGGGTAAATCTTAATGAAGTAGGAACACACGATCATGACGTTATGAAATTATACATGGTCAAAAGATTGATGAAGTTAGCAATATTTCACGTTAGCTAACAATTATGAATTGACGAATCAATATAATATAAATACTATGGTGAATTATTAAAAAATCTTTTTTTTTTGCATATCAAACACACAGGTAAGTTCAATATATAATGGAAACGATAGCGCGAAAGTACTATCCAGAAACATAAGCACACACACACACACATATATATATATATATATATATATATATATATATATATATATATATATATATATATATATATATATATATATATATATATATATATATATATATATATATATATATATATATATATATATATGCATATATGCATAAGCATTATATAATCGCATCTACTGGATTTTCTAAAACTTCTTTTTACTATAGCTAAATGTTGTTTAAATTCCGTTTGTGTTCTAAAATCACATATGATTACAAAAAAAGTATATGGTAAGCATGTAATGGTAATATCACTAAAATCACACGTATAACACACATTGTCTTCAGAATCACCAAAACAATTGAATAACACACGTGTCATTAATACAAGCTAGCAAGCGGGAATTACACACAGGCCCATAATTACACGAAACACATATCACATTTAATATCACGAAGAGAAATGGTTAACACGCTCATGCAAATTATAAATTATACACATTTGTCATTTAATTAAATTAAATGTGTCATATTGTTCATTTCTATGGAGTGTAACCTATGTAACGCGTTACTAAAAGTAGTGTCAGTGTCTCTAATGTGACTCAAAAGTTTGCAGTTATGCGAATTTGTAGCAATGTTGAAGCTACCGATAGAATAGTAATGGTTGTTTCTTCTAGCAGCCAAAGCTAAAGATTTATTTCTATCTATGTAGTAGTGTAGTTTGTAGCACTATTTTTGTTACGCTAAAGTTTGTAATACTTAGGTTTGTATTGCTTAAGTTTGTAGTGGTAAAGTATGTAACATCAAATATTGTAACGTTAAAGTTTGCAACTCTAACGATTATACCGTTAAAATTTGTATCGTTAAAATTTGAACGCTAAAGTTTGTAACTCTAACGTTGATACAATTAAAGTTTGTAACGTTAAAATTTGTACCGTTAAAATTTTTAACGCTAAAGTGTGTAACGCTAGCGCTAAAACAAAACAACCATCATGAAATGTAGCGCTTACATCACAGTTCTGTTGCTTGATCAGGACCGCAGGGTTAACGGTCAGGGTGACATTTAAAAAATTAAGGTCAATTAAAAACTTGATGATTATTTTTTTTTAATGGATGACAATTAAAAACATCAGAGAAGAATTAAATAAAAAAAAATAATATTTAAAAAAACACATGGCAATTAGTTGGGGAAAAATTGACAGCGTTTAAAAACTGATGAGATTTATTTTTAAAAATAAGGAGTGACGTTTGACAGTTCAAAGATAATAGATAAGAATTAGAAAGAGAGCAGAGACAGAACACAGAGCCAATACAAGTAAAAAGTAGGAATTTACAGAAAATTGAGAGATAAATAGATAAAAATTCGAGATACGAAAATCATACAGTGTTGACGATTGAGTCTCTATGACTCGGTGATATGTAATATTTACAGTGAAGTTAAAAATAAAAGATGGAAATTAATTTGGTGTTGTTGTTTTTTTTTTACAATCGTTGACCGTGATAGTATTAAGTTATAATGTTACGTGCATTGAATGGATTTACAAAAAACACTGATTGAGTCAAAAGATGAGGTGGGTTTAAGCTTCAAGTAGTCTCACTCTGTTCAGTTTAAACAAACACACAGGACTTAGCACACAGTAAAGTGTGACATAGCACACAGTAATGTGTGACATAGCACACAGTAAAGTGTGACATAGCACACAGTAAAGTGTGACACAGCACACAGTAAAGTGTGACATAGCACACAGTAGTGTGTGACATAGCACACAGTAGTGTGTGACATAGCACACAGTAAAGTGTGACAAAGAACACGTAAATTTTTGTGGTTCATCTCATTCAGGCCTGTTAAACTTTTAGATTAAAATATTTCGTTTTACAATTTACCAATAAGTTAAAAGTAAAAAAAAAAATCTAGGGGAGAATAAATTTTCTACAGTTTTTAATTTAAAATTCTGGATTTTCTCCCTTAGCAGGATTTTATAGTATATATATATATATATATATATATATATATATATATATATATATATATATATATATATATATATATATATATATATATATATATATATATATATATATCGTAACCTAAAAGTAAACAAAAGCACTACTGAAATAGTAAAAGCAGAACACTAGAATAAACCAAATTATTTAAAACCACACCACACTTAAATAAGCACACCTCACACCACACTTAAATAAGCACACCACGCAAACTGACCAGTGGAGACGTACATACTGACCGATGATTTACTCACCAACAAAATGTATACAATCTATAAATACATTTAAAAACACTTCACGAGTATCAATCGATTCATGAAAAAAATCGTCTTCTAGTATAATTAATGTACAGTGCTTTTGTAGGTCACAGTAAAACAAGTACATAAAGTTATTAAAAAGACAAGAGCCGCATCCTTTATTCCGTTTGCTGGAAGTCAAAAACCCACATACGGAGCACGTAATAGACATATAAACATCACTCAAATACCCACATCTTGGGAACGTGATAGACATATAAACATCACTCAAATAGACATATACCCATCACTCAAATACCAACATCTGGGGCACATAATAGACATATAACCATAAACTCAAATACGTAATAGACATACAACCATCACTCAAATACCCACATCTTGGGGCACGTAATAGACATACAACCATCACTCAAATACCCACATCTTGGGGCACGTAATAGACATACAACCATCACTCAAATACCCACATCTTGGGGCACGTAATAGACATACAACCATCACTCAAATACCCACATCTTGGGGCACGTAATAGACATACAACCATCACTCAAATACCCACATCTTGGGGCACGTAATAGACATACAACCATCACTCAAATACCCACAGCTCCACATACTAGTCACACTACACATAATAAACACCATATAAATACACACACACCACCAACATGGCATAATGTTCAATTGTGTTCAACTACAAAGAGTTTGAATTCTTGGAATGTTTTCATGTTTTCACAATTTTTCATAAGCATTACCAGATTTTCTCAAATTGTAATTAGTTTTTAAAATCATTTTTCACTGGTTTTGTCGAGTTTTACAGAGGTTTTACAGAGTTATGAATTCTTCTATTTCCTTCAAATTTTTTAGTTGTTTTTTTTTTTTTTTTCGTTTACCAGATTTTTCCGAGTGTTTTCGCAGTTTTTACTGTCCTGAACATTATCTAGGATTGTCCCAAGTTTTGAGACACCAAGAGATGCCTTTCTGTCGCTGCACCGACTTACGCTTCTTGTTGAAATCTTCTGAACATCGGCGGGGGGGGGGGTTGTAACCGTTGTGGTGGCGTCTCTTGTGGACTGCTGAGAATCGTGAACCAGACGAGCCAGGTGAAACTGGTGAGTCAGGTGGACAAGGTGAGACAAGTGAGAGAGGTGAAACTGGTGAGACGAGTGGACATGGAGACAGGTGGTGACACAGGTGGTGAGACAGGTGGTGACACAGGTGGTGACACAGGTGGTGAAACGGGTAAGACATGTGGTGACACCGGTAAGACAGGTGGTGACACAGGCGGTGACACAGGTAAGAAAGGTGATGACACAAGTAAGACAGGTGGTGACACAGGTAGACAGGTGAGACCTGTGGTGAGACAGGTGGTGACACAGGTGAGACAGGTAAGACAGGTGAGACAGGTAAGACACGTGTCCCGACGGCGATGAAGATGTGCCTAGAAACGTATCGATTCCCGTGTTGACTTGTTCCCACAATCCACCAGCACGTGACAATCGTTTCACGGCGCATGCTCAACAAATCGAAGACAACGGTTTGACGATTACCCCCCCCCCCCTCCCCTCACAAGATGAGGCATGCAGTGATCAATGGCGTCTTACATGACTGTTGGTACCGACAGTTGTCGCCGCTCCGGGCGTCTGGAAGCATGGATCCACCCAAACTACTGCGGCATTGAACTGCGGTGCTGACTGACAAACAGACTGGTAGGCAGACGGGTAATGTTGGTGATTAGCGGGTAGGCTGTGAGGTGGTTGTTTTCTTCTTGCTTTAGGCCGCGAGGGTTTGAAGATTCGATGAAATGCATGAGATATGAGGTGGGGGGGGGGGGGGGGTGAGGGAGGATAATTGTGTCGTGCACTGATCTGGATGCGCAGTGACATGTGCGCAGTGGAGTTTGTGAGCTGCCTTAAAATATGCCCATGCATAAAACAAAAAAAAATATGGCGGCTTGCAGTTTTGTAAAAAAAAAAAAAAGTATAATTTTCCTACTTCTTAGGATTGCGCAATGGCGTTTCGCCTAACACGTCCATAGTCTGTTGGCAAAAAAGATATTCCACAAACTTGAAGCTGTGCTAATCACATTGTAATACAATGCAATTCATTCTTCAAAGTAATTAAAAATTAATTTAATATCACTAACGTCATGCATTTTTTAAAACCGTACATGGTTTGTATGACGTCACCTGCCTCCTTTACTCTCAATATTGACGTCACGTCCAGGCTTTAAAAAAAAAATTATAAATATTATGAACAAGCCGAGAACGGACATTGCACTGACGAGGTTGCCATAGCTCATTTGCTGAGACTAAAACGATTGTTTTTCTTTACGAATCCAACTTTCCACAAGTAGGTGTAGATGTCGAAATCTCTCTCAGTAAACGTGTCCTTAACACCACAATGTAAACATATTTGTACGGCCACAATGTCAACATATTTGTACGGCCACCATGTAAACATGTTTATCCAGCAAAATATTATTTTCCCGTACAAAGCTCTATCCCAGTGCTTACGATTTCTCTTTCCTTTAATACCGATCTATTTCTGCCCCACTGTCGTCAAACGTCCCCGGTATTTATTTCCAGATCTGACCCGGCCACGCCATCGTGTGGCTGTGGCCTGCCGAGGGTGTGGATGTGGCAACCCACAATCAGAGCTTATTTTCACCACACAAATAGAGGCGTGCGAGACCCGTTCGTGCGTCATCATTCCTTACTTGACTGTTGTGTTTCGGAATGTGTTTTTGTGGCAACTTTTGTTTACGGTTCGGTAATTAGAACATTCGCTAATAGGACATCACGTGACGTGTGGCCTCTCCGTGAAATCTGCTTCCTTGACCTCATGTAATTATGTAATTAGCATAAAATTAACTATGCGTGTCCATTAAACTTTGAATTCAGTGTTTAAACAACTTGAAACAGCTGAAGAAGAGAATTATTAAGGAACTGTAACCTTTCCTCGTAATTGTCCACTATGAGTACTTATTTTTTGGGTATTTTTATAAGTTGTATCCCTTTACAAATAAAAATCACTTTTAGTTCAAAACTGAATGTGTAAGTCGATTGTCCACAACCGCGATACAAGTGGTTGATGCAGTTGCTCCCCTTTAACAATTCAGTTGTTTTTTTCTTTTCAGTAGCGTCCCTTGTTTCAACGATTCAATTTGAATGAATGTTTGACTTGTAAGTGGCGGACCCCTGCACACACTCACCAATAAGGGCACTACTGCACGTGCGTCGATTTACTGCATGCTGCAACAAGAATCCCAGAGCTTGTTTTCTTTTAGTTTGTTACAGAATGTTGTATGGTCATAGCGTACATGGTACCGAGCATTATCAAGGTACCATTCATAACTTGTTTTATAATTATTAAGTTACAATTCATAACTTGTCAAATAATTTATCAAGGTACCATTCATAACTTGTCAAATAATTTATCAAGGTACCATTCATAACTTGTCAAATAATTTATCAAGGTACCATTCATAACTTGTCAAATAATTTATCAAGGTACCATTCATAACTTGTCAAATAATTTATCAAGGTACCATTCATAACTTGTCAAATAATTTATCAAGGTACCATTCATAAGTTGTCTTATAATTATCAAGGTACCATTCACCAATCATATACCAAAGTTTCCTCATCAGAAAATGATCCGTATTGGAAAAAAAAACTTCACATTTGTAAATCTGAAATTTTCATTCAATTATTTCCTCCACTTTTTTCCCATATGGATATCATTGTATTTTTTTCCAACTCGTTTTTATTTATTTTTATTTTTTTCTTTCTTGAAAATAGTTGTTTCCTTAAAAATTCCTGCTTTGAAAAGTTTTGTTTTTCAAAGTTCTTGTGTGAGAGATACCTGGACAGGAAGTTCGCATCTCGCCTATGTGAACCTGAAATACAAATTCATAGGTTGTTAATACACTGAAGAAAGAAAACAGTATAATTATATAATCAAGTAATTTACAGTTTAAAAAAACCATTTAATCATTAAGACGCAGCCTTCTTCGTCTGAATGGCACTGATCCCAAAGTTATGTTTACTCTCTCGGTTACAATTGGTACGCGTGTCCATTGTAATGTAGAGAAAATTTGTTGAGATCGTACTGTAAAATGTTGTTTATAAAGTAGATTACGAAGTAGATTTACAAAGTAGATTACTAGCTAGCATGCACCTTCATTGCATTAGCTTGCCGGGTTCCAACTGATCCACATAACTAACCTACATATTAGAGATTTATTTATAACTGTGATGTTTCGAATACCGGTCCAGATATAATAGTCGAACTCCAGTTACCGGTCAAGGTATATCATTGGTCAGCCGGCTACCGGTCATCATAGACCAACCGGCTACCGGTCATCAGAGACCAGCCGGCTACCGGTCATCATTGGCCAGCCGGCTACCGGTCGTCATTGGCCAGCCGGCTACCGGTCATCATTGGTCAGCCGGCTACCCGTTCATCTTCAATTTCCGGCCTGCAAATTCAACATCATCGTTCACGTACCGCTTCCGCTTTACCTACATTACCCTGCCGGCTTCCGGTTCATCTACAACACAGACCTGCCGGTTCCCGGTTAACCTCAGCACTACACCCGGAGAGCACCCCCAGCAACAACCGACGTGACGGAATGTTCCTGAAATCGATCTAACGCGAGCTGCTAATGGGCTGAAATATCTCGAGGTTTATGACTCGACTCGTGCTATAATACCTCAAATTTCAAACCACGGATAGATGAAAAGGGAGATACACACACACTAAAACGTTGAAAGGTAGAGGATGGAGAAAAGTAGAGGGGGGGGTCGATTGTTGTATAAACGCTTTGATGAAGCATAGTGTAAAAGTTAATGTTGCTGTTGTTGTAGTGGTGTTTGCCAATGTTGTTGGTAGTCGGTAAATTAATGTTTGATTTTTAGTTGCATATCTTGGCCTCCATATGTTCAGAACTTTAAGTATATGTGAACATGAACAGTCAGAAACAGGTGTAAGTGATCATCTATGGTCAAAAATATAAATTTAAGGATTCCAATACTTTCAAAACCTAAGGCATAATTGATCAATTATTACTCTCCGTGAATTATATGAGATCCAATACCTTCAAACCCTGAATTGTATGGGGTTCAATATTCTCAAAATCTAAACTATATGATATCCAATACCTTCAAACCCTGAATTGTATGGATCCTACACCCGCAAACCCTGAACTATATGGATCTAATACTCTCAAACCCTGAATTATATGTGATCCAATACTCTAAAATCCTGAATTATATGCGATCCAATACTCTCGAAACTTGAGGTGTAAGAGTTCCCATCAATTCAAAACTTAATTGTTACGGCCCAAACATGTGTCGACACTTGAAGACCCGGCGTGTATAGAATGTGAGTGCAATATGTCTTTCATTCTCCTCCAGCGTGACGTCGATGTGATGCCTAGATGGATGCCCCACGAAGCAAATACATAACTTTCATGTAACAGATGGACTGGTGGTTTTTAGACAAACATGAACTTGATAAAACAAAACTGATGGTTTTTAGACAAACACATAAACTTAACAGTTTCTTTGACCGACTTAGCTATGACGAAAAGAAATAGCCCTTCAAAGAAAGACTCCCCCCACCCCTCTTGTACAGACTTCCCTTTCTTGTACAGACTTCCCTTTCTTGTACAGACTTTCCATTCTAGTACAAACGTCTCATTTATGTACAAACTTCCCATTCTTGTACAAACTCCATCCTTGTACAAACTTCCCATTCTTGTACAAACTCCATCCTTGTACAAACTTCCCATTCTTGTACAAACCCCATCCTTGTACAAACTTACCATTCTTGTACAAACCCCATCCTTGTACAAACTTACCATTCTTGTACAAACTCCATCCTTGTACAAACTTCCCATTCTTGTACAAACAACATCCTTGTACAAACTTACCATTCTTGTACAAACCCCATCCTTGTACAAACTTACCATTCTTGTACAAACCCCATCCTTGTACAAACTTCCCATTCTTGTACAAACCCCATCCTTGTACAAACTTCCCATTCTTGTACAAACCCCATCCTTGTACAAACTTACCATTCTTGTACAAACCCCATCCTTGTACAAACTTCCCATTCTTGTACAAACCCCATCCTTGTACAAACTTACCATTCTTGTACAAACCCCATCCTTGTACAAACTTACCATTCTTGTACAAACCCATCCTTGTACAAACTTACCATTCTTGTACAAACCCATCCTTGTACAAACTTACAATTCTTGTACAAACCCATCCTTGTACAAACTTACCATTCTTGTACAAACCCATCCTTGTACAAACTTACCATTCTTGTACAAACCCATCCTTGTACAAACTTACCATTCTTGTACAAACCCATCCTTGTACAAACTTACCATTCTTGTACAAACCCATCCTTGTACAAACTTACCATTCTTGTACAAACCCATCCTTGTACAAACTTACCATTCTTGTACAAACCCATCCTTGTACAAACTTACCATTCTTGTACAAACCCATCCTTGTACAAACTTACCATTCTTGTACAAACCCATCCTTGTACAAACTTACCATTCTTGTACAAACCCATCCTTGTACAAACTTACCATTCTTGTACAAACCCATCCTTGTACAAACTTACCATTCTTGTACAAACCCATCCTTGTACAAACTTACCATTCTTGTACAAACCCATCCTTGTACAAACTTACCATTCTTGTACAAACCCATCCTTGTACAAACTTACCATTCTTGTACAAACCCATCCTTGTACAAACTTACCATTCTTGTACAAACCCATCCTTGTACAAACTTACCATTCTTGTACAAACCCATCCTTGTACAAACTTACCATTCTTGTACAAACCCATCCTTGTACAAACTTACCATTCTTGTACAAACCCATCCTTGTACAAACTTACCATTCTTGTACAAACCCATCCTTGTACAAACTTACCATTCTTGTACAAACCCATCCTTGTACAAACTTACCATTCTTGTACAAACCCATCCTTGTACAAACTTACCATTCTTGTACAAACCCATCCTTGTACAAACTTACCATTCTTGGACATACTTCCCTTCCAGTACAGACTCAACCCTCTCTTGTAATGACTTCCCCTTCTTCTACACACAGCCCCTTCATTGACAGACTTCCCTTTATACCAGCACTATATGCCCATAAATCTTGTATCAGAACGCTAGAGTAAAGCCCCTTGATAGCTTGAGTCCCTTCTTTCAGGGGAGGCAATCACGAGCTGACAACTGACGACACAACATCTGACAAGGATTACCTCTCTTTAAGTCCTTCTACAAATCAAATATTTCTTCTTTCATTTTTTAAACTTAACACTGCGGAAGAGTTTGTGCGAAAATCGATTTGCAGTAAAAATCGCTGCTTTGTCCTATACACTTTACTGGACAAAATACTTTGGTTTGAAAAAAAAAAATTTTTTTTTAGAAATGTGACTGGCAAGCTAATATTCTATTTTCACGGCTGGTCAGATATTTTCGTTTAGAAAACGTTGTTTGAAATATTGAGGAGTGATGACGTCATTAGGTGCACGCGTCACTAGGAGCACGCGTCAGTAGGTTTATACGTCATTTTATTTTTGCTTCGTCACAAGCGCACGTATGACTTGGTGTTTGAGTCAGTATGGGCTGGAGTCACTATGGGCAGGAGTCACTATGGGATGTAGTCAACATCGGCTGGAGTCACAATGGGGTGGAGTCATTATAGGGTGGAGTCAACATGGGCTGGAGTAACTATGGGCTGGAGTCAGTAATTGATGGAGTCACTATGGGGTAGAGTCACTATATGGGTGAAGTCAATACTAGGGGACATTTGATCATCATTTCCTTAGGGGAAATTATCATCATCCCTTGACTTGATGACATTTCCTCCTGAATTAAATCTTGAGCAAAGAAAAACCAACTATATAAAAAAGCAGTTTGTTTAAAACATTCTAAAGCATCCACTATTTAAATAAAACGGCAATGATGGGCTAAAAGACCCACACTAACACCTTCATCGAAAGCCCATCTTCAAGACAATATTTCTAAAAAGCTTTTTGGTGTCACCCCGAGTAATGGTGTTACCGGGTGCAATCCACGCTATCCAGCCTTACCTTGTAAGCAAATGGATTTTAAAACCTTAAAATATTAGCACGGTTTTTTATAGAATTGCCAGCTAATTCTTTTAATTAAATCGCAAAAAAACTAATATTGATAATGTTGTCATTAAACTAATGGACACAGCAACCAAGACATTAACCAACAGTTTTTTTTTTCTTTTAAAATAGTTTTATAGTTCTAGAGTGCTTTTATTAAGGGATAATAGTTATCTTTAGAAAGACGATGCGTAGAGGAAAATGGTGATGAAAAGAGAGTGGGAGAAGTGGGGGGGGGGGGAGACGGACCTATAGGGAATGGTTTACTTTCTTATATAGCATACAAAGATGACATACAAAGATGAAATACATACATGACATAACTCATGGGATACACAAATGATATACACACATGATAGATTTGATGACATACAAAAATGACATGTTCAGGTAACATACGCAGATGACATGCACAGATGACATATACAGATGACATATAATGATGACATACACACTTGACATTTATTGGTCGTATACACATAGACGTACTCAGACGAAATACAAAGAAGGCATAATATATGACACATACAGATGACATACACAGATGACATACACTGATGGCATACACACATGACATATAACGATGACATACTCAGATGAAATACAGGTATGACATAAAAGATGACATACACATATGACATAACAGATGACATACACATATGACACACACAGATAACATACACAGATAACATAAACATACATACACACGCGTGGGACGGAGTGGTCTAGCGGTAGAGAGCTGGACTGCTAACCCGTAAGTCTCGAGATCGAATCCGGGTTCAAATCAGTAGACCGTCCCTGAGTCCACCCAACTCTGATGGGTACCTAACTCACGTTAGGGAAAGTAAAGGGAAAGTAAAGGCGGCTGGGCATAGTGCTGACCACACTATCTCTTCATATGCCGAGGT